>NC_069510.1:113835086-113870086 GCF_027579735.1 Bombina bombina | reverse complement strand
GTGAGCTTATAAATTAAAGTGAAGGTCCATTTTGATGAATTAGTGTCCGGTTTTTAATAATCCTATTAAAAACAAGGGCACTTTAGTTCATCAAAATTGACATTTCACTCGTTTTCTTCAAAAACTTACCTTTTAATCCTGGCAGCCGCTCCAGCACTTCGTCCACCCTCTTCGCGGGTCCAAAATGACGAATCCGGCTTCCTCCAACCACAGCGTTGCATCAGGCAAAGATTCCCCTGGGGGGGAAGCCGTGATTGGAGGAAGCCGGATTCGTCATTGCTGACGTCTGCAGAGGCGTCCGACAGCCGGGGGAATTGCTGGAGCGGCTGTCAGGATTAAAAGGTAAGTGTTTGAAGAAAACGAGTGAAATGTCAATTTTGATTAAAGTGCCCTTGTTTTTAAAAGGATTATTAAAAACCGTCACTAATTTATCTTAATTGACCTTCACTTTAAAGCGGATTATGCTGTAAAAAAAGGTATCCTGCTAGTTGCTACCCTAGGAGCTCCCAGACTCCTCACCAGATCCCTGACATGTTTCGCCGCTAACAGGCTTTCTCAAAGGGTCAAATTTTAGCCAGGTTGTCAGTAAAATCACCCAGATGGTGCCCATTAAAGAGGTTCTGGGAAGAACACTGTATATATTTTTACAAACATCCCAGTAGCTTGTTTGCTCCTGACTTGATATTGATATACACTACCTTGGATCCTTATCAAACTGCACCTACAAGTTCTTTATTTTTGGTTGTAAATCCAATACAGATATATAGCTACAGATTTATTTATCTATCAATCTGTCTGTATCAAGAGAGAGAAAGAAAGAACGAAAGAGAGAGACAAATTAATAGAGAAAAAGAAAAAAAAAAAAAAGAGAAAGGGAGAAAAGAAACAAATTAATTTCTTTCATGGTAGTGAAAGTCCACAATCCATCACACTTGGGAATTACTCTTCGTTACCACTAGGAGGAGGCAAAGAGCTCTATTAAAAAAAAACACATCAAAGGTACCCCAGTCCAATGTAAAGCCACGCAAAGTGAGGTAAGAAAAAGAAATAAGAGCCATAAAAGGCGCAGGGGGAAAAAGATACGCTGAAGAAAAAAAAAATAACCCCAAAAACATACGGGATCTTGTGGACTCTCACCACCATGAAATAAACTTCTGAGCCTATTTAGATATGCTTTTCAATAAAGGATATCAAGAGAATGAAGCAAATTAGATTATAGAAGTAAACTTGAAAGTTGTTCAAAATTGCATGCTTTTTCTAAATCATGAAAGAAAAAAATTGTGTTTCATGTTCCTTTAATACAAAAGCCTTTTTTTTGTTTTGTTTCCTTTCTATCGTGAGGAGCACAGAGTTTAATTTTCTGGCTATTTATCTTGTGATCAATAACTTACACTCCTCCATAATTGTACGTTTTTCTTTTTCTTTTTTTTTAAACAATATAAGAACTATAAAAATGTTATTAGCCACTTCAAACCAAGAGGTTGAGGACACTCAAACTCAGAACATTCTATATATAAGCAATACACAAAGGCAAGTATGCGATTACAGCTACAAGTATTTTGAACTTGTGAATTGCTACAAAACAATTTGGTTCTCTCATTGGGCAAAATTACAAGTTTTGTGGTACGACTATACCGCTGAAAAATTATACTTTGCGCGCGGAATGGCAGGTCTCCTGTATTACAAGTCGCAGCGGTACAGCTATACCGCAAGCATTTTAGACTGAACCGCAACTCTCCAATCCACACTCAAAAAATGGCTTTTGAGTGTGCAATTTTTATTGCGCCTGTATTACAGGTTATACGGTCCGGCTATAACGCTAGCATTACAGCTTATACTGCCATGATCCATTTCGTGATCAGAGACCAATAGTTATGGATTTTGTGGAACAAAATGTTTCACAAAACTCATAACAAAAATGCTACAAAGTACACTAACACCCATAAACTACACTATTAACCCCTAAACTGCCATCCACCCGCATTGCAAATACTTTATTAAACCTATTAATCCCAAATCCGCTGCCCACCCACATAGCCAACACTAAAATAAAGTATTAACCCCTAAACCGCCGACCCCCCACATCACCAACACTAAATAAACCTATTAACACCTAAACCTCCGACCCCCCACCTCGCAACTACGTACTATAATAAACCTATTAACCCCTAAACACCCGGGCTCCCACATCGCAACAGACTTAATTAAACTATTAACCCCTAAACCTAACACCCCCTAACTTTAAATTAAAGTTACAATATTCTAGCAACCTTAAAATAAATAAAAACTTACCTGTTTATTAAAAAAAACCTAAGCTTAAACAATAAATTAGCCTAACATTAAAATTTTAAAAAACTAAAATAAACGAAAAATAAAAAAACCTAAATTACAAACTTAAAAAATCCCAACACTACGAAAAAATAAAAAAAATCTAACATTACAAAAAAACCACACTAAAATAATGGGAAAAAAATTAAAAATTCTAAGATTACAAAAAATAATAAAATTATCCAAAATAATAAAAATTAAACCTAATCTAATAAACCTATAAAAACAAGACACCTCAAATGTAATTCTGTAATTCATTGTATGGGGTCCTGGGGTTGGCAAGCACATTAGCTGGCAGTCTGCGGCTGCCCCTGTTTGTTACCCTGGTATTAGCACTGCTCATTGTATAAAACTGAAGGCATGCTAGTATTATCACCAGGGGTTAGACATCATCAGCTGCTTCTGAGTATGGGCCCAATAGAATTTAAAAATAAAAATAAAAAATAAAAATATCGGGACAGTTGGGGGGTATGCATGATCTACAACCACCAAAAAACACCCATGCTAAACAGTTTCTAAATTTTGTCCTGAGTTTAGAAATACCCAATGTTTACATGTTCTTTGCTTTTTTTTGCAAGTTATAGGGCAATAAATACAAGTAGCACTTTGCTATTTCCAAACCACTTTTCTTTCCAAAATTAGCGCTAGTTACATTGGGACACTGATATCTTTCAGAAATCCCTGAATATCCCTTGACATGTACATATTTTTTTTTAGAAGACATCCCAAAGTATTGATCTAGGTCCATATTTTGGTATATTTCATGCCACCATTTCACCGCCAAATGCGATCAAATAAAAAAAAAATTGTTCACTTTTTCGCAAACTTTAGGTTTCTCACTGAAATTATTTACAAACAGCTTGTGAGATTATGGCACAAACGGTTGTAAATGCTTCTCTGGGATCACCTTTGTTCAGAAATAGCAGACATATATGGCTTTGGTGTTGCTTTTTGGTAATTAGAAGGCCGCTAAATTCCGCTGCGCATCACACGTGTATTATGGCTAGCAGTGAAGTGGTTAATTAAGTAGCTTGTAGGAAGCTTGCAGGGTTGATTTTAGCTTTAGTGTAGAGATCAGCCTCCCACCTGACACATCACACCCCCTGATCCCACCCAAACAGCTCTCTTTCCTCCCCCACCCCACAATTGTCCCCGCCATATTAAGTACTGGCAGAAAGTCTGCCAGTACTAAAATAAAAACAGAATTTATGTTTACCTGATAAATTTCTTTCTCCAACGGTGTGTCCGGTCCACGGCGTCATCCTTACTTGTGGGATATTCTCTTCCCCAACAGGAAATGGCAAAGAGCCCAGCAAAGCTGGTCACATGATCCCTCCTAGGCTCCGCCTACCCCAGTCATTCGACCGACGTTAAGGAGGAATATTCGCATAGGAGAAACCATATGGTACCGTGGTGACTGTAGTTAAAGAAAATAAATTATCAGACCTGATTAAAAAACCAGGGCGGGCCGTGGACCGGACACACCGTTGGAGAAAGAAATTTATCAGGTAAACATAAATTCTGTTTTCTCCAACATAGGTGTGTCCGGTCCACGGCGTCATCCTTACTTGTGGGAACCAATACCAAAGCTTTAGGACACGGATGAAGGGAGGGAGCAAATCAGGTCACCTAAATGGAAGGCACCACGGCTTGCAAAACCTTTCTCCCAAAAATAGCCTCAGAAGAAGCAAAAGTATCAAACTTGTAAAATTTGGTAAAAGTGTGCAGTGAAGACCAAGTCGCTGCCCTACATATCTGATCAACAGAAGCCTCGTTCTTGAAGGCCCATGTGGAAGCCACAGCCCTAGTGGAATGAGCTGTGATTCTTTCGGGAGGCTGCCGTCCGGCAGTCTCGTAAGCCAATCTGATGATGCTTTTAATCCAAAAAGAGAGAGAGGTAGAAGTTGCTTTTTGACCTCTCCTTTTACCTGAATAAACAACAAACAAGGAAGATGTTTGTCTAAAATCCTTTGTAGCATCTAAATAGAATTTTAGAGCGCGAACAACATCCAAATTGTGCAACAAACGTTCCTTCTTTGAAACTGGTTTCGGACACAGAGAAGGTACGATAATCTCCTGGTTAATGTCTTTGTTAGAAACAACTTTTGGAAGAAAACCAGGTTTAGTACGTAAAACCACCTTATCTGCATGGAACACCAGATAAGGAGGAGAACACTGCAGAGCAGATAATTCTGAGACTCTTCTAGCAGAAGAAATCGCAACTAAAAACAAAACTTTCCAAGATAATAACTTAATATCAACGGAATGTAAGGGTTCAAACGGAACCCCCTGAAGAACTGAAAGAACTAAATTGAGACTCCAAGGAGGAGTCAAAGGTTTGTAAACAGGCTTGATTCTAACCAGAGCCTGAACAAAGGCTTGAACATCTGGCACAGCTGCCAGCTTTTTGTGAAGTAATACCGACAAGGCAGAAATCTGTCCCTTCAGGGAACTTGCAGATAATCCTTTTTCCAATCCTTCTTGAAGGAAGGATAGAATCCTAGGAATCTTAACCTTGTCCCAAGGGAATCCTTTAGATTCACACCAACAGATATATTTTTTCCAAATTTTGTGGTAAATCTTTCTAGTTACAGGCTTTCTGGCCTGAACAAGAGTATCGATAACAGAATCTGAGAATCCTCGCTTCGATAAAATCAAGCGTTCAATCTCCAAGCAGTCAGCTGGAGTGAAACCAGATTCGGATGTTCGAACGGACCCTGAACAAGAAGGTCTCGTCTCAAAGGTAGCTTCCAAGGTGGAGCCGATGACATATTCACCAGATCTGCATACCAAGTCCTGCGTGGCCACGCAGGAGCTATCAAGATCACCGACGCCCTCTCCTGATTGATCCTGGCTACCAGCCTGGGGATGAGAGGAAATGGCGGGAACACATAAGCTAGTTTGAAGGTCCAAGGTGCTACTAGTGCATCCACTAGAGCCGCCTTGGGATCCCTGGATCTGGCCCCGTAGCAAGGAACTTTGAAGTTCTGACGAGAGGCCATCAGATCCATGTCTGGAATGCCCCACAGGTGAGTGACTTGGGCAAAGATTTCCGGATGGAGTTCCCACTCCCCCGGATGCAATGTCTGACGACTCAGAAAATCCGCTTCCCAATTTTCCACTCCTGGGATGTGGATAGCAGACAGGTGGCAGGAGTGAGACTCCGCCCATAGAATGATTTTGGTCACTTCTTCCATCGCTAGGGAACTCCTTGTTCCCCCCTGATGGTTGATGTACGCAACAGTTGTCATGTTGTCTGATTGAAACCGTATGAACTTGGTCCTCGCTAGCCGAGGCCAGGCCTTGAGAGCATTGAATATCGCTCTCAGTTCCAGAATATTTATCGGTAGAAGAGATTCTTCCCGAGACCAAAGACCCTGAGCTTTCAGGGATCCCCAGACCGCGCCCCAGCCCATCAGACTGGCGTCGGTCGTGACAATGACCCACTCTGGTCTGCGGAACGTCATCCCTTGAGACAGATTGTCCAGGGACAGCCACCAACGGAGTGAGTCTCTGGTCCTCTGATTTACTTGTATCTTCGGAGACAAGTCTGTATAGTCCCCATTCCACTGACTGAGCATGCACAGTTGTAATGGTCTTAGATGAATGCGCGCAAAAGGAACTATGTCCATCGCCGCTACCATCAACCCGATCACTTCCATGCACTGAGCTATGGAAGGAAGAGGAACGGAATGAAGTATCCGACAAGAGTCTAGAAGTTTTGTTTTTCTGGCCTCTGTTAGAAAGATCCTCATTTCTAAGGAGTCTATAATTGTTCCCAAGAAGGGAACCCTTGTTGACGGGGATAGAGAACTCTTTTCCACGTTCACTTTCCAGCCGTGAGATCTGAGAAAGGCCAGGACAATGTCCGTGTGAGCCTTTGCTTGAGGAAGGGACGACGCTTGAATCAGAATGTCGTCCAGGTAAGGTACTACTGCAATGCCCCTTGGTCTTAGCACCGCTAGAAGGGACCCTAGTACCTTTGTGAAAATCCTTGGAGCAGTGGCTAATCCGAAAGGAAGCGCCACGAACTGGTAATGTTTGTCCAGGAATGCAAACCTTAGGAACCGATGATGTTCCTTGTGGATAGGAATATGTAGATACGCATCCTTTAAATCCACCGTGGTCATGAATTGACCCTCCTGGATGGAAGGAAGAATAGTTCGAATGGTTTCCATCTTGAAAGATGGAACCTTGAGAAACTTGTTTAAGATCTTGAGATCTAAGATTGGTCTGAACGTTCCCTCTTTTTTGGGAACTATGAACAGATTGGAGTAGAACCCCATCCCTTGTTCTCTTATTGGAACAGGATGAATCACTCCCATTTTTAACAGGTCTTCTACACAATGTAAGAACGCCTGTCTTTTTATGTGGTCTGAAGACAACTGAGACCTGTGGAACCTCCCCCTTGGGGGAAGTCCCTTGAATTCCAGGAGATAACCCTGGGAGACTATTTCTAGCGCCCAAGGATCCAGAACATCTCTTGCCCAAGCCTGAGCGAAGAGAGAGAGTCTGCCCCCCACCAGATCCGGTCCCGGATCGGGGGCTAATATTTCATGCTGTCTTGGTAGCAGTGGCAGGCTTCTTGGCCTGCTTTCCCTTGTTCCAGCCTTGCATTGGTCTCCAAGCTGGCTTGGCTTGAGAAGTATTACCCTCTTGCTTAGAGGACGTAGCACTTTGGGCTGGTCCGTTTTTACGAAAGGGACGAAAATTAGGTCTATTTTTCGCCTTGAAAGGCCGATCCTGAGGAAGGGCGTGGCCCTTACCCCCAGTGATATCCGAGATAATCTCTTTCAAGTCAGGGCCAAACAGCGTTTTCCCCTTGAAAGGAATGTTTAGTAGCTTGTTCTTGGAAGACGCATCAGCCGACCAAGATTTCAACCAAAGCGCTCTGCGCGCCACAATAGCAAACCCAGAATTCTTAGCCGCTAACCTAGCCAATTGCAAAGTGGCGTCTAGGGTGAAAGAATTAGCCAATTTGAGAGCATTGATTCTGTCCATAATCTCCTCATAAGGAGGAGAATCACTATGGAAAAGCTTCTGGGAGCTCCGGCACCTCTAGGAACTTGTCCATTTTACATAGTTTCTCTGGGATGACCAACTTTTCACAATCATCCAGAGTGGATAATACCTCCTTAAGCAGAATGCGGAGATGTTCCAACTTAAATTTAAATGCAATTACATCAGGTTCAGCCTGTTGAGAAATGTTCCCTGAATCAGTAATTTCTCCCTCAGACAAAACCTCCCTGGCCCCCTCAGATTGGGTTAGGGGCCCTTCAGAGATATTAATATCAGCGTCGTCATGCTCTTCAGTAACTAAAACAGAGCAGCCACGCTTACGCTGACAAGGGTTCATTTTGGCTAAAATGTTTTTGACAGAATTATCCATTACAGCCGTTAATTGTTGCATAGTAAGGAGTATTGGCGCGCTAGATGTACTAGGGGCCTCCTGAGTGGGCAAGACTCGTGTAGACGAAGGAGGGAATGATGCAGTACCATGCTTACTCCCCTCACTTGAGGAATCATCTTGGGCATCATTGTCATTATCACATAAATCACATTTATTTAAATGAACAGGAATTCTGGCTTCCCCACATTCAGAACACAGTCTATCTGGTAGTTCAGACATGTTAAACAGGCATAAACTTGATAATAAAGTACAAAAAACGTTTTAAAATAAAACCGTTACTGTCACTTTAAATTTTAAACTGAACACACTTTATTACTGCAATTGCGAAAAAACATGAAGGAATTGTACAAAATTCACCAAATTTTCACCACAGTGTCTTAAAGCCTTAAAAGTATTGCACACCAAATTTGGAAGCTTTAACCCTTAAAATAACGGAACCGGAGCCGTTTTAACACTCTAACCCCTTTACAGTCCCTGGTATCTGCTTTGCTGAGACCCAACCAAACCCAAAGGGGAATACGATACCAAATGACGCCTTCAGAAAGCCTTTTCTAAGTATCAGAGCTCCTCTCACATGCGACTGCATGCCATGCCTCTCAAAAACAAGTGCGCCACACCGGCGCGAAAATGAGGCTCTGCTTATGCTTTGGGAAAGCCCCAGAGAAATAAGGTGTCTAATACAGTGCCTGCCGATATTATAATATCAATATACCCAGATAAAATGATTCCTCAAGGCTAAATATGTTTTAAAAATGAATCGATTTAGCCCAGAAAAGTCTACATTCTTAATAAGCCCTTATGAAGCCCTTATTTACCATCGTAATAAACATGGCTTACCGGATCCCATAGGGAAAAATGACAGCTTCCAGCATTACATCGTCTTGTTAGAATGTGTCATACCTCAAGCAGCAAGAGACTGCACACTGTTCCCCCAACTGAAGTTAATTGCTCTCAACAGTCCTGTGTGGAACAGCCATGGATTTTAGTTACGGTGCTAAAATCATTTTCCTCATACAAACAGAAATCTTCATCTCTTTTCTGTTTCTGAGTAAATAGTACATACCAGCACTATTTTAAAATAACAAACTCTTGATTGAATAATAAAAACTACAGTTAAACACTAAAAAACTCTAAGCCATCTCCGTGGAGATGTTGCCTGTACAACGGCAAAGAGAATGACTGGGGTAGGCGGAGCCTAGGAGGGATCATGTGACCAGCTTTGCTGGGCTCTTTGCCATTTCCTGTTGGGGAAGAGAATATCCCACAAGTAAGGATGACGCCGTGGACCGGACACACCTATGTTGGAGAAAGGTATATTTTTTTTTAAAAAAAATAATATATTTTTAAGCATATTTACATATGCTGCAGTGTAGGATCCCCCCTTAGCCCCCAACCTCCCTGATCCCCCCAAACAGCTCTCTAACCCTCCCCCTCTACCTTATTGGGAGCCATCTTGGGTACTGGCAGCTGTCTACCAGTACCCAGTTTACAAAAAAATTGTTTTTTTTTGCTTTTTCTGTAGTGTAGCTACTGTCTGCCAGTACCCAGTTTACAAAAAAATTGTTTTTTTTTGCTTTTTCTATATTTTAGTCCCCCCCAAAGACCAAGCCCCCCACCCCATCCAAGAACCCTTAGATCTCATTTATTGCCAATTCCCACCCCCCTTTCTCCCACTTCGTAGCAATACATTTTTCTGTAGTGTAGCAGTTCCCACCCGCTACCGCCCAGTGCACGCGCCCACCCGCCGCCCCCCGGGCGCCCCCTCATAGATGGCTGCCCACCCGCCTCCCACCCACCGATTGCGGCAATCAATGTCCGGTGCAGAAAGGACCACAGAGTGGCTCTCTCTGCATCAGATGGCCTAAGATGGTTATTGCAGGATGCCTCAATATCGAGGCATCACTGCAATAACCGGAAAGCGGCTGAAAGCGATCAGGATCGCTTCCACCGCTTTCCAAGACCGACGACGTGCAGTGTACGTCCTTGGTCGTTAACTGTATTTTTTTTGGAGGTCTACCCTGCACGTCGTCGGTCGTTAAACAGCTCTTTTACATAAAAAAATTACAAAGTACCCCCTAACAGTAAACCCACCCAACCAACCCCTCCAAAAAAGTCTAAAAAAAAAACAAGTTACCCATTGCCCCTAAAGGGGCATTTGTATGGGAATTGCCCTTAAAAGGGCAATCAGCTCTTTAGCGCCGATTAAAAAAAAAAAAAATCCCTAATCTGAGGATTGAATGCCAGGTACCCCTTTTATATTTGGGGTACCTTACATTCCTATTGGCTGAAATATTCAAATCAGCCAATAGGATCCTAGTTATGTAACTTAAATTTAAAGTTAGGTGGTGTTAGGTTTAGGGGTTAGTAGTTTAATTTAGTGTGTTATGATGTGGGAGGGAGGCGGTTTAGGGGTTAATATGTTTAGTTTAGTATTTGTGATATGGGGGGTCGGCGGTTTAGGGGTTAATAGGTTTATTCAGTGACGGCGATGTCGGGGGCGGCGGTTTAGAAGTTAATCACTTTAGTGTCGGCAATGTCAGGGGGTGGTGGATTAGGAGTATTTAGATTAGGGTTTTATGTTAGGTTTTTACATAATCTGCTTGTCCCCACAGACATCAATGGGGAATGCGTTATAGTGATCGCCATTCTGCAATCGCAGGTGTTAGTTGTTTTTCTAACAGTTTTTTTTTCTAACACTTTTTCTCCATTGTTGTCTATGGGGGGAAACGTGCACGAGCACGTCAAGTTAGGCCTTGGCTTTTGTGAGGTATGGAGCTTATCGCACAACACAAGAAGGTTTTTTGTAACTTGTAAAGTCAGCGCTCTGGAGAGTGCGATACAGCTACATTTTTTGCGTTTAGCGCACAACTTGTAATCTTGGTAATTATTAGCCCTTGGTAAAGTCTTTTGTAGTTTAACAATTCCTAATAACATTACATAAAAAGTATACTTCTAGCCCATTACAAACACAGGCTAAATGTGTTTACAAGCAAACTCTTGTGTAATTATTTGTCCTTAAACAATGCACAACCAACTATGAATCTCTGAATTTATAACTTTTTAGTCACTGTTTGATAACATTACTATTAAAAAACGTGAGGGTTATTTGAACCAGGGATAGAGCAAGGTGCTATATTCCCTGTGCTGTTGAAATCTAGCAATTCTTTTTCAGTTTCTTGTTTTAGTTTCTTAACCAGTCATTGTTTCTATTTTATTCTCAAACGTATGCATTCCCTATATTAAAGGCACAGTCTAGTCCAAAAACATAATTTATGTAAGAACTTACCTGATAAATTCATTTCTTTCATATTGGCAAGAGTCCATGAGCTAGTGACGTATGGGATATACATTCCTACCAGAAGGGACAAAGTTTCCCAAACCTCAAAATGCCTATAAATACACCCCCACCACACCCACAATTCAGTTTAACGAATATCCAAGAAGTGGGGTGATAAGAAAGGAGCGAAAGCATCGACAAGGAATTGGAATAATTGTGCTTTATACAAAAAAAATCATAACCACCACAAAAAGGCTGGGCCTCATGGAATCTTGCCAATATGAAAGAAATGAATTTATCAGGTAAGTTCTTACATAAATTATGTTTTCTTTCATGTAATTGGCAAGAGTCCATGAGCTAGTGACGTATGTGATAGCAAATACCCAAGATGTGGAACTCCATGCAAGAGTCACTAGAGAGGGAGGGATAAAAATAAAGACAGCCAATTCCGCTGAAAAAAGAATCCACAACCCAAATCAAAAAGTTTTAATCTTATAATGAAAAAAACTGAAATTATAAGCAGAAGAATCAAACTGAAACAGCTGCCTGAAGAACTTTTCTACCAAAAACTGCTTCTGAAGAAGAAAAAACATCAAAATGGTAGAATTTAGTAAAAGTATGCAAAGAAGACCAAGTTGCTGCTTTGCAAATCTGATCAACAGAAGCTTCATTCTTAAAAGCCCAGGAAGTAGAAACTGATCTAATAGAATGAGCCGTAATCCTCTGAGGCGGGGATTTACCCGACTCTACATAAGCATGATGAATCAAAAGTTTTAACCAAGAAGCCAAAGAAATAGCAGAAGCTTTCTGACCTTTCTTAGGACCAGAAACGATAACAAATAGACTAGAAGTCTTTCTGAAATCGTTAGTAGCTTCAACATAATATTTCAAAGCTCTTACCACATCCAAAGAATGCAAAGATTTTTCCAAAGAATTCTTAGGATTAGGACACAACGAAGGGACAACAATTTCTCTACTAATGTTGTTAGAATTCACAACCTTAGGCAAAAATTTAAATGAAGTCCGCAACACTGCCTTATCCTGATGAAAAATCAGAAAAGGAGACTCACAAGAAAGAGCAGATAACTCAGAAACTCTTCTAGCAGAAGAGATGGCCAAAAGGAACAGAACTTTCCAAGAAAGTAATTTAATATCCAGAGAATGCATAGGTTCAAACGGAGGAGCTTGTAAAGCCCTCAGAACCAAATTAAGACTCCAAGGAGGAGAGATTGACTTAATAACAGGTTTGATACGAACCAAAGCCTGTACAAAACAATGAATATCAGGAAGATTAGCAATCTTCCTGTGAAAAAGAACAGAAAGAGCAGAGATTTGTCCTTTCAAGGAACTTGCAGACAAACCTTTATCCAAACCATCCTGAAGAAACTGTAAAATTCTAGGAATTCTAAAAGAATGCCAGGAAAATTTATGAGAAGAACACCAAGAAATTTAAGTCTTCCAGACTCGATAATAAATCTTCCTAGACACAGATTTACGAGCCTGTAACATAGTATTAATTACTGAGTCAGAGAAACCTCTATGACTAAGAATCAAGCGTTCAATTTCCATACCTTCAAATTTAATGATTTGCGATCCTGATGGAAAAAAGGGCCTTGAGATAGAAGGTCTGGTCTTAACGGAAGAGTCCAAGGTTGGCAACTGGCCATCCAAATGAGATCCGCATACCAAAACCTGTGAGGCCATGCTGGAGCCACCAGCAGTACAAACGAACGTTCCATTAGAATTTTGGAAATCACTTTTGGAAGAAGAACGAGAGGCGGAAAGATATAGGCAGGATGATAATTCCAAGGAAGTGACAACGCGTCCACTGCCTCCGCCTGAGGATCCCTGGATCTGGACAGATACCTGGGAAGTTTCTTGTTTAGATGAGAGGCCATCAGATCTATTTCTGGAAGTCCCCAGATTTAAACAATCTGAAGAAATACCTCTGGGTGAAGAGACCATTCGCCCGGATGTAACGTCTGACGACTGAGATAATCCGCTTCCCAATTGTCTACATCTGGGATGTGAACTGCAGAGATTAGACAGGAGCTGGATTCCGCCCATAGAAGTATCCGAGATACTTCTTTCATAGCCTGAGGACTGTGAGTCCCACCTTGATGATTGACCAGAATTGAAGAGCTCTGAAAATCGCACGGAGTTCCAAAATGTTGATTGGTAATCTCGCCTCCTGAAATTCCCAAACCCCCTGCGCTGTCAGAGACCCCCATACAGCACCCCAACCTGACAGACTCGCATCTGTTGAGATCACAGTCCAGGTTGGATGAACAAAAGAAGCCCCTTGGACTAAACGATGGTGATCTATCCACCACATCAGAGAGTGTCGTACATTGGGATTTAAGGATATTGATTGTAATATCTTTGTATAATCCCTGCACCACTGGTTCAGCATGCAAAGCTGAAGAGGTCGCATGTGAAAACGAGCAAAGGGGATCGCGTCCGATGCAGCAGTCATGAGACCTAGAATTTCCATGCATAAAGCTACCAAAGGGAATGATTGAGACTGAAGGTTTCGACAGGCTGAAACCAACTTCAGACGTCTCTTTTCTGTTAGAGACAAGGTCATGGACACTGAATCTATTTGAAAACCCAAAAAGGTTACCTTTGTCTAAGGAATCAATGAACTCTTTGGTAAATTGATCCTCCAACCATGTCTTTGAAGAAACGACACAAGTTGATTCGTATGAGATTCTGCAGAATGTGAAGACTGAGCAAGTACCAAGATATCGTCCAAATAAGGAAATACCGCAATACCCTGTTCTCTGATTACAGAGAGAAGGGCACCGAGAACTTTTGAAAAGATCCTTGGAGCTGTTGCTAGGCCAAACGGAAGGGCCACAAACTGGTAATGATTGTCTAGAAAAGAGAATCTCAGAAACTGAAAGTGATCTGGATGAATTAGAATATGAAGGTATGCATCCTGTAAATCTATTGTGGACATATAATGCCCTTGCTGAACAAAAGGCAGAATAGTCCTTATAGTTACCATTTTGAATGTCGGTATCCTTACATAACAATTCAATATTTTTAGATCCAGAACTGGTCTGAAGCAATTCTCCTTCTTTGGTACAATGAATAGATTTGAGTAAAACCCCAGACCCCGTTCCAGAACTGGAACTGGCACAATTACTCCAGCCAACTCTAGATCTGAAACACATTTCAGAAACGCCTGAGCCTTCACTGGGTTTATTGGAATGCGAGAGAGAAAAAATCTTCTAGCAGGCGGCCTTACCTTGAAACCTATTCTGTACCCTTGTGAAACAATGTTCTGAATCCAAAGACTGTGAATCGAATTGATCCAAATATCTTTGAAAAATCATAACCTGCCCCATACCAGCTGTGCTGGAATGAGGGCCGCACCTTCATGTGGACTTGGGAGCTGGCTTTGACTTTCTAAAAGGCTTGGATTTATTCCAGACTGGAGAAGGTTTCCAAACGGAAACCGTTCCTTTAGAGGAAGGGTCAGGCTTCTGTTCCTTATTTTGACGAAAGGAACGAAAACGATTAGCAGCCCTGTATTTACCCTTAGATTTTTTGTCCTGAGGCAAAAAAGATCCTTTCCCCCCAGTAACAGTTGAAATAATAGAATCCAACTGAGAACCAAATAACTTATTACCTTGGAAAGAAAGAGAAAGTAAAGTTGACTTAGAAGTCATATCTGCATTCCAAGTTTTAAGCCATAAAGCTCTTCTAGCTAAAATAGCTAAAGACATATACATGACATCAATTCTAATGATATCAAAGATGGCATCACAAATAAAGTTATTAGCATGTTGAAGAAGTTTAACAATGCTATGAGTATCATGGTCTGACACTTGTTGCGCTAACGTCTCCAACCAGAAAGTGGAAGCAGCCGCAACATCAGCCAAAGAAATAGCAGGTCTAAGAAGATTACCTGAACATAAATAAGCTCTCCTTAGAAAGGATTCAAGTTTCCTATCTAAAGGATCCTTAAAGGAAGTACTATCCACCGTAGGAATAGTAGTACGTTTAGCAAGAGTAGAGATAGCCCCATCAACTTTAGGGATTTTGTCCCAAAACTCTAATCTATCAGATGGCACAGGGTACAATTTCTTAAACCTTTTAGAAGGAGTAAATGAAGTACCCAGATTATTCCATTCCCTAGAAATTACTTCAGAAATAGCATCAGGGACAGGAAAAACTTCTGGAATAACCATATGAGGTTTGAAAACCGAATTTAAACGCTTAGTAGATTTAGTATCAAGAGGACTAGACTCCTCCATATCTAATGCGATTAACACTTCTTTAAGTAAAGAACGAATAAATTCCATTCTAAATAAATAAGAAGATTTATCAGTATCAATATCTGAGACAGAATCTTCTGAACCAGATAAATCCTCATCAGAAACAGACAAGTCAGAATGATGACGGTCACTTAAAAATTCATCTGAAATATGAGAAGTTTTAAAAGACCTTTTAAGTTTACTGGAAGGAGGAATAACAGACAGAGCCTTCCTAATAGATTTAGAAACAAATTCTTTAACATTAACAGGAACATCCTGAGCATTAGATGTTGAGGGAACAACAACAGGTAATGGATTATTACTAATGGAAATACTATCTGCATTAGCAAGTTTATCATGACATTCATCACAAACTACAGCCGGAGGAACAGTTACCACAAGTTTACAACAAATGCACTTAACTTTGGTAGAACCAGCATCAGGCAGCGTCTTTCCAGAAGTAGATTCTGATCCAGGGTCAAGTTGAGACATCTTGCAATATGTAATAGAAAAAACAACATATAAAGCAAAATTATCAAATTCCTTAAATGACAGTTTCAGGAATGGGAAAAAATGCCAATGAACAAGCCTCTAGCAACCAGAAGCAAATAAAAAATGAGACTGAAATAATGTGGAAAAAGGTGGAGACAAGAATGACGCCCACATTTTTTGGCGCCAAAAAGGACGCCCACATTATTGGCGCTAAGTACAACGCCTATATTTTTTGACGCTAAGAATGACGCCACATCCGGTGACGCCGAAAAATAACGCCCACATGTTTGGCGCAAAAAAAGTCAAAAAAACTTCCGGCGTCTATTAGGGCGCCGGAAATGACAATTTTTTTGCGCCAAAAAAGTCTGCGCCAAAAATGACGCAATAAATTGAAGCATTTTCAGCTCCCGCGAGTCTAACAGCCCACAGGGAAAAAGAGTCAATTGAAAAACTTTAAGGTAAGAAAATTGAATCATTCATATGCATTATCCCAAATAATGAAACTGACTGTCTGAAATAAGGAATACTGATTACCATGAATCAAGGCAAATATAAGTTTAAACACAAATATTTAGAACTTTATAAATAAAGTGCCCAACCATAGCTTAAGAGTGTCATAATAAAATAAGACTTACTCACCCCAAGACACTCATCACTCATCGAAATATAGTAGATAGCCAAACCAGTACTGAAACGAGAATCAGTAGAGGTAATGGTATATTTAGAGTATATTGTCGATCTGAAAAGGGAGGTAGGAGAAGAAATCTCTACGACCGATAACAGAGAACCTATGAAATAGACCCCGTAGAAGGAGACCATGGTATTCAAATAGGCAATACTCTCTTCACATCCCTCTGACATTCACTGCACTCTGAGAGGAAAACCGGGCTCCAACCTGCTGCAAAGCGCATATCAACGAAGAATCAAGCACAAACTTACTTCACCACCTCCACGGGAGGCAAAGTTTGTAAAACTGAATTGTGGGTGTGGTGAGGGGTGTATTTATAGGCATTTTGAGGTTTGGGAAACTTTGCCCCTCCTGGTAGGAATGTATATCCCATACGTCACTAGCTCATGGACTCTTGCTAATTACATGAAAGAAATAGTCCTTATAGTCACCATTTTGAATGTTGGTATTCTTACATAACGATTCAAAATTTTTAGATCCAGAACTGGTCTGAAAGAATTCTCTTTCTTTGGTACAATGAACAGATTTGAATAAAACCCCAGACCACGATCCAGATATGGAACTGGCACAATTACCCCAGATGACTCCAGGTCTGAAACACATTTCAGGAAAGCCTGAGCCTTTACTGGGTTCACTGGAATGCATGAGAGAAAGAACCTTCTCAAAGGCGGTCTTACCTTGAAACCTATTCTGTACCCTTGAGAAACAATGTTCTGAATCCAATGATTTTGAATTGAATTGATCCAAACATCTTTGAAAAATCGTAATCTGCCCCCTACCAGCTGTGCTGGAATGAGGGTCGCACCTTCAAGCGGACTTGGGGGCTGGTTTTGATTTTCTAAAAGGCTTGGATTTATTCCAGACTGGAGAAGGCTTCCAATTGGAAGCCGTTCCTTTAGGGGAGGGGTCAGGCTTCTGTTCCTTATTCTGACGAAAGGAACGAAAACGGTTAGCAGCCCTAAATTTACCCTTAGATTTTTTATCCTGAGGCAAAAAAGCTCCCTTCCCCCTAGTGACAGTTGAAATGATAGAATCCAACTGAGAACCAAATAATGTATTACCTTGGAAAGAAAGAGATAGCAACGTTGACTTAGAAGTCATATCTGCATTCCAAGATTTAAGCCATAAAGCTCTTCTAGCTAAAATAGCTAAAGACATATACCTGACATCAATTCTAATGATATCAAAAATGGCATCACAAATGAAATTATTAGCATGTTGAAGAAGCTTAACAATGCTATACACATTATGATCTGGTACTTGTTGCGCTAAAGCCTCCAACCAAAAAGTTGAAGCTGCAGAAACATCAGCCAAAGAAATAGCAGGCCTAAGAAGATTACCTGAACATAAATAAGCCTTCCTTAGAAAAGATTCAAGCTTCCTATCTAAAGGATCTTTAAAAGAAGTACTATCTGCCGTAGGAATAGTAGTACGTTTAGCAAGAGTAGAGATAGCCCCCCATCAACTTTGGGGATTTTTTCCCAAAACTCCAATCTATCAGCCGGCAAAGGGTACAGTATCTTAAACCTTAAAGAAGGAGTAAATGAAGTACACAAACTATTACATTACCTAGAAATTACATCTGAAATAGCACCAGGAACTGGAAAAACCTCTGGAATAACTACATGAGGTTTAAAAAACGAATTTAAACGTTTACTGATTTTAATATCAAGAGGACTAGACTCCTCCATATCTAATGCAATCAACACCTCTTTAAGTAAAGAACGAATAAACTCCATCTTAAATAAGTATGAAGATTTGTCAGTGTCAATATCTGAGGCAGAATCTTCTGAACCAGATAGATCCTCATCAGAGATAGATAAATCAGAATGTTGGCGGTCATTTAAAAATTCATCAAATTTATGAGAAGTTTTAAAAGACCTTTTACATTTATTAGAAGGTGGTATAACAGACAGGGCCTTCTGAATAGAATTAGTAACAAATTCTCTTACATTAACAGGAATATCCTGAACATTAGATGTTGAAGGAACAACAACAGGTAATGGACTACTACTAATGGAAATATTGTCTGCTTTTGAAAGTTTATCATGACAACTAACACAAACTACAGCCGGAGGAACAGTTACCACAAGTTTACAACAAATGCACTTAGCTTTGGTAGAACCGACATCAGGCAGCAGCATTCCAGAAGTAGATTCTGATACAGGGTCAGATTGCGACATCTTGCAATATGTAATAGAAAAAACAACATATAAAGCAAAATTATCAAATTCCTTAAATGACAGTTTCCGGAATAGGAAAAAATGAAAACAGAATAAGCCTCTGGAAACCAGAAGCAAAAAGAAACAAAGACTTAAATAATGTCAAAAAAACTGGCACCAAGTATGACGCCGATACTTGACAAATCTTTTGGCGCCAAAAACGTCTGCAACAAACACAAGGGTCATAGATGACGCAACTGCGTGAAAACTCTCGGCGTCAACTACGACGCCGGAAATTATGTCATTAACGTCAACAAACTTAATTCTCGTGCCAAAAAAGTCTCGCGCCAAAAATGACGCAATAAATTCTAGCATTTTTTTACACCTGCGAGCCTAACAGCCCGCAATTTAGAAAGAAAAGTCAAATTGAAAAATTTTCAGGTAAGAAAAAAATGTATTCATATGCATTTCCCAAAAATGAAACTGACAGTCTGTAAGAAGGAAATATACTGATTAACCTGAATCATGGCAAATATAAGTATAAAACATATATTTAGAACTTTACATATAAAGTGCCAAACCATAGCTGAGAGTGTCATAAATAAAATAAGACATACTTACCAAAAGACACTCATCTACATATAGTAGATAGCCAAACCAGTACTGAAACGAGAATCAGCAGAGGTAATGGTATATAAGAGTATATTGTCGATCTGAAAAGGGAGGTAGGAGAAGAATCTCTACGATCGATAACAGAGAACCTATGAAATAGATCCCCGATAGGATGACCATAGCATTCAATAGGCAATACTCCCTTCACATCCCTCTGTCATTCACTGCACTCTGAGAGGAAAACCGGGCTTCAGCATGCTGCGAAGCGCATAACATAATTTATGTAAGAACTTACCTGATAAATTCATTTCTTTCATATTAGCAAGAGTCCATGAGCTAGTGACGTATGGGATATACATTCCTACCAGGAGGGGCAAAGTTTCCCAAACCTTAAAATGCCTATAAATACACCCCTCACCACACCCACAATTCAGTTTAACGAATAGACAAGAAGTGGGGTGATAAGAAAAAAGTGCGAAAGCATATAAAATAAGGAATTGGAATAATTGTGCTTTATACAAAAAAATCATAACCACCACAAAAAAGGGCGGGCCTCATGGACTCTTGCTAATATGAAAGAAATGAATTTATCAGGTAAGTTCTTGCATAAATTATGTTTTCTTTCATGTAATTAGCAAGAGTCCATGAGATAGTGACGTATGGGATAATGACTACCCAAGATGTGGATCTTTCCACACAAGAGTCACTAGAGAGGGAGGGATAAAATAAAGACAGCCAATTCCTGCTGAAAATAATCCACACCCAAAATAAAGTTTAATGAAAAACATAAACAGAAGATTCAAACTGAAACCGCTGCCTGAAGTACTTTTCTACCAAAAACTGCTTCAGAAGAAGAAAATACATTAAAATGGTAGAATTTAGTAAAAGTATGCAAAGAGGACCAAGTTGCTGCTTTGCAAATCTGATCAACCGAAGCTTCATTCTTAAACGCCCAGGAAGTAGAAACTGACCTAGTAGAATGAGCTGTAATCCTTTGAGGCGGAGTTTTACCCGACTCGACATAGGCATGATGAATTAAAGATTTCAACCAAGATGCCAAAGAAATGGCAGAAGCTTTCTGGCCTTTTCTAGAACCGGAAAAGATAACAAATAGACTAGAAGTCTTTCGGAAAGACTTAGTAGCTTCAACATAATATTTCAAAGCTCTAACAACATCCAAAGAATGCAACGATTTCTCCTTAGAATTCTTAGGATTAGGACATAATGAGGGAACCACAATTTCTCTACTAATGTTGTTGGAATTCACAACCTTAGGTAAAAATTCAAAAGAAGTTCGCAACACCGCCTTATCCTGATGAAAAATCAGAAAAGGAGACTCACAAGAAAGAGCAGATAATTCAGAGACTCTTCTGGCAGAAGAGATCGCCAAAAGGAACAAAACTTTCCAAGAAAGTAATTTAATGTCCAATGAATGCATGGGTTCAAAAGGAGGAGCTTGAAGAGCCCCCAGAACCAAATTCAAACTCCAAGGAGGAGAAATTGACTTAATGACAGGTTTTATACGAACCAAAGCTTGTACAAAACAATGAATATCAGGAAGATTAGCAATCTTTCTGTGAAAAAGAACAGAAAGAGCAGAGATTTGTCCTTTCAAAGAACTTGCGGATAAACCTTTATCTAAACCATCCTGAAGAAACTGTAAAATTCTCGGAATTCTAAAAGAATGCCAAGAAAAATGATGAGAAAGACACCAAGAAATATAAGTCTTCCAGACTCTATAATATATCTCTCTAGATACAGATTTACAAGCCTGTAACATAGTATTAATCACAGAGTCAGAGAAACCTCTTTGACCAAGAATCAAGCGTTCAATCTTCATACCTTTAAATTTAAGGATTTGAGATCCTGATGGAAAAAAGGACCTTGCGACAGAAGGTCTGGTCTTAGCGGAAGAGTCCACGGATGGCAAGAGGCCATCCGGACAAGATCCGCATACCAAAACCTGTGAGGCCATGCCGGAGCTACCAGCAGAACAAACGAGCATTCCTTCAGAATCTTGGAGATTACTCTTGGAAGAAGAACTAGAGGCGGAAAGATATAGGCAGAATGATACTTCCAAGGAAGTGATAATGCATCCACTGCTTCCGCCTGAGGATCCCGGGATCTGGACAGATACCTGGGAAGTTTCTTGTTTAGATGAGACGCCATCAGATCTATTTCTGGAAGCCCCCACATTTGAACAATCTGAAGAAATACCTCTGGGTGAAGAGACCATTCGCCCGGATGCAACGTTTGGCGACTGAGATAATCCGCTTCCCAATTGTCTATACCTGATATGAACCACAGAGATTAGACAGGAGCTGGATTCCGCCCAAACCAAAATTCGAGATACTTCTTTCATAGCCAGAGGACTGTGAGTCCCTCCTTGATGATTGATGTATGCCACAGTTGTGACATTGTCTGTCTGAAAACAAATGAACGATTCTCTCTTCAGAAGAGGCCAAGACTGAAGAGGTCTGAAAATTGCACGGAGTTCCAAAATATTGATCGGTAATCTCACCTCCTGAGATTCCCAAACTCCTTGTGCCGTCAGAGATCCCCACACAGCTCCCCAACCTGTAAGACTTGCATCTGTTGAAATTACAGTCCAGGTCGGAAGAACAAAAGAAGCCCCCTGAATTAAACGATGGTGATCTGTCCACCACGTTAGAGAATGTCGTACAATCGGTTTTAAAGATATTAATTGAGATATCTTTGTGTAATCCCTGCACCATTGATTCAGCATACAGAGCTGAAGAGGTCGCATGTGAAAACGAGCAAAGGGGATCGTGTCCGATGCAGCAGTCATAAGACCTAGAATTTCCATGCATAAGGCTACTGAAGGGAATGATTGTGACTGAAGGTTTCAACAAGCTGAAATCAATTTTAGACGTCTCTTGTCTGTCAAAGACAGAGTCATGGACACTGAATCTATCTGGAAACCCAGAAAGGTTACCCTTGTCTGAGGAGTCAATGAACTTTTTAGTGAATTGATCCTCCAACCATGATCTTGAAGAAACAACACAAGTCGATTCGTATGAGATTCTGCTAAATGTAAAGACTGAGCAAGTACCAAGATATCTTCCAAATAAGGAAATACCACAATACCCTGTTCTCTGATTACAGACAGAAGGGCACCGAGAACCTTTGTAAAAATTCTTGGAGCTGTAGTTAGGCCAAACGGCAGAGCCACAAACTGGTAATGCTTGTCCAGAAAAGAGAATCTCAGGAACTGATAATGATCTGGATGAATCGGAATATGCAGATATGCATCCTGTAAATCTATTGTGGACATATAATGCCCTTGTTGAACAAAAGGCAAGATAGTCCTTACAGTTACCATTTTGAACGTTGGTATCCTTACATAACGATTCAATATTTTTAGATCCAGAACAGGTCTGAAGGAATTCTCCTTCTTTGGTACAATGAAGAGATTCGAATAAAACCCCAGTCCCTGTTCCAGAACTGGAACTGACATAATTACTCCAGCCAACTCTAGATCTGAAACACATTTCAGAAATGCTTGAGCTTTCACTGGATTTACTGGGACACAGGAAAGAAAAAATCTCTTTACAGGAGGTCTTATCTTGAAACCAATTCTGTACCCTTCTGAAACAATGTTCTGAATCCAAAGATTGTGAACAGATTTGATCCAAATGTTTTTGAAAAAACGTAACCTGCCCCCTACCAGCTGAGCTGGAATGAGGGCCGCACCTTCATGTGGACTTAGAAGCTGGCTTTGCTTTTCTAGAAGGCTTGGATTTATTCCAGACTGGAGATGGTTTCCAAACTGAAACTGTTCCTGAGGATGAATGATCAGGCTTTTGTTCCTTGTTGAAACGAAAGGAACGAAAACGATTATTAGCCCTGTTTTTACCCTTAGATTTTTTATCCTGTGGTAAAAAAGTTCCTTTCCCACCAGTAACAGTTGAGATAATAGAATCCAACTGAGAACCAAATAATTTGTTACCCTGGAAAGAAATGGAAAGTAGATTCGATTTAGAAGACATATCAGCATTCCAAGTTTTAAGCCATAAAGCTCTTCTAGCTAAAATAGCTAGAGACATAAACCTGACATCAACTCTGATAATATCAAAAATGGCATCACAGATAAAATTATTAGCATGTTGAAGAAGAATAATAATATTATGAGAATCATGATCAGTTACTTGTTGCGCTAAAGTTTCCAACCAAAAAGTTGAAGCTGCAGCAACATCAGCCAATGATATAGCAGGTCTAAGAAGATTACCTGAACACAGATAAGCTTTTCTTAGAAAGGATTCAATTTTCCTATCTAAAGGATCCTTAAAGGAAGTACCATCTGACGTAGGAATAGTAGTACGTTTACCAAGGGTAGAAATAGCCCCATCAACCTTAGGGATTTTGTCCCAAAATTCTAATCTGTCAGACGGCACAGGATATAATTGCTTAAAACGTTTAGAAGGAGTAAATGAATTACCCAATTTATCCCATTCTCTGGAAATTACTTCAGAAATAGCACTAGGAACAGGAAAAACTTCTGGAATAACCACAGGAGATTTAAAGACCTTATCTAAACGTTTAGAATTAGTATCAAGAGGACCAGAATCCTCAATTTCTAAAGCAATTAGTACTTCTTTAAGTAAAGAACGAATAAATTCCATTTTAAATAAATATGAAGATTTATCAGCATCAATCTCTGAGACAGAATCCTCTGAACCAGAAGAGTCATCAGAATCAGAATGATGATGTTCATTTAAAAATTCATCTGTATAAAGAGAAGTTTTAAAAGATTTTTTATGTTTACTAGAAGGGGGAATAACAGACATAGCCTTCTTGATGGATTCAGAAACAAAATCTCTTATGTTATCAGGAACATTCTGAACATTAGATGTTGATGGAACTGCAACAGGTAATGGTACATTACTAAAGGAAATATTATCTGCATTAACAAGTTTGTCATGACAATTAATACAAACAACAGCTGGAGGAATAGCTACCAAAAGTTTACAGCAGATACACTTAGCTTTGGTAGTTCCAGCACCAGACAGCGATTTTCCTGAAGTATCTTCTGACTCAGATGCAACGTGAGACATCTTGCAATATGTAAGAGAAAAAACAACATATAAAGCAAAATTGATCAAATTCCTTAAATGACAGTTTCAGGAATGGGAAAAAATGCCAATGAACAAGCTTCTAGCAACCAGAAGCAAAGAAAAAATGAGACTTAAATAATGTGGAGACAAAAGCGACGCCCATATTTTTTAGCGCCAAATAAGACGCCCACATTATTTGGCGCCTAAATGCTTTTTGGCGCCAAAAATGACGCCACATCCGGAACGCCGACATCTTTGGCGCAAAAGAACGTCAAAAATGACGCAACTTCCGGCGACACGTATGACGCCGGAAACAGAAAAGATTTTTTGCGCCAAAAAAGTCCGCGCCAAGAATGACACAATAAAATGAAGCATTTTCAGCCCCCGCGAGCCTAACAGCCCACAGGGAAAAAAAGTCAAATTTTTAAGGTAAGAAAAATAATTGATTCAAGTGCATTATCCCAAATATGAAACTGACTGTCTGAAAATAAGGAATGTTGAACATCCTGAGTCAAGGCAAATAAATGTTTGAATACATATATTTAGAACTTTATAAACAAAGTGCCCAACCATAGCTTAGAGTGTCACAGAAAATAAGACTTACTTACCCCAGGACACTCATCTACATGTTTGTAGAAAGCCAAACCAGTACTGAAACGAAAATCAGCAGAGGTAATGGTATATATATAAGAGTATATCGTCGATCTGAAAAGGGAGGTAAGAGATGAATCTCTACGACCGATAACAGAGAACCTATGAAATAGACCCCGTAGAAGGAGATCACTGCATTCAAAATAGGCAATACTCTCCTCACATCCCTCTGACATTCACTGCACGCTGAGAGGAAAACCGGGCTCCAACCTGCTGCGAAGCGCATATCAACGTAGAATCTAGCACAAACTTACTTCACCACCTCCATAGGAGGCAAAGTTTGTAAAACTGAATTGTGGGTGTGGTGAGGGGTGTATTTATAGGCATTTTAAGGTTTGGGAAACTTTGCCCCTCCTGGTAGGAATGTATATCCCATACGTCACTAGCTCATGGACTCTTGCTAATTACATGAAAGAAATCAACGTAGAAATCTAGCACAAACTTACTTCACCACCTCCATAGGAGGCAAAGTTTGTAAAAACTGAATTGCCAATTACATGAAAGAAATAAACTTTCATGATTCAGATAGAGAATGTAATTTTAAACAATTTTCCAATTTACTTTTATCACCAATTTTGCTTTGTTCTCTTGGTATTCTTAGCTGAAAGCTAAACCTAGGAGGTTCATATGCTAATTTTTAAGCCCTTGAAGGCCGCCTCTTCTCTCAGGGTATCTTTACAGTTTCTCACAACTAGAGGGTGTTAGTTCACGTTTATCATATAGATAACAATGTGCTCACGCACGTGGAGTTCCAGTGAGCAAGCTCCGATTGGCTAAAATGGATGTCTGTCAAAAGAACTGAAATAAGGGTGCAGTTTGCAGAGGCTTAGATACAAGGTAATCACATAGGTAAAAAGTGTATTTATATAACTGTGTTGGTTATGCAAAACTAGGCAATGGGTAATAAAGGGATTATCTATCATTTCAAACAATAAAAATTCTGGTGTAGACTGTCCCTTTAAAGTTGAGGTGTTAAATAAAAAAAATAAAAAAGCCTGACTTCACTCTAGTGTAAATAAACCCAATTTGGCTGCTAGTCTGTTGGTCATTCTGCTAAGGACAGTACTATACAAAACAAGAAGAGGGCGTCTCATAGCGTGATTCTGTTTGACAAGCAAAACTGTACTGTTAAGAAATGCGCTTACCAGATGAAGTGGCACTGTACTGTGACCAGTGCAGGTCAGCAGGCTAGCACAACAGTGGCTAGTACACTGGACCCGGTTCTGTTTATGGTAATCACCACTGCTTCTTCAAATCTGCACAACTGCAGGAGGTATTTGGTCTCTGAACAAATTTACCAATACCGCTGATAAAAAACAAGGGCAACTTCCGATCTTTGTTTGAAAGAATGTAACGCTTTATGTAGTCTCCTGGTCTTTTCCTCAGACAATAAAGGAAACGACCAGGAGATTGGTCGAGAAACGCGTTACTAAATAAAGCGTTACATTCTTTCAAACAAAGATCGGAAGTTGCCCTTGTTTTTTATCAGCGGTATTGGTAAATTTGTTCAGAGACTGAATACCTCCTGCAGTTGTGCAGATTCAAAGAAGCAGCGGTGATTACCATAAACAGAACCGGGTCCAGTGTACTAGCCACTGTTAAGTGCTAGCCTGCTGATCTGCACTGGTCACAGTACAGTGCCACTTCATCTGGTAAGCGCATTTCTTAACAGCACACTTTTGCTTGTCAAACAAAATCACGCTATGAGGCGCCCTCTTCTTGTTTATTTCTTTTAACAGCATACTCTACACTCCGGGGTCAAGAGGAGCAGCCTTGTTCTCACTTCTACTACAAACATTACCTTCTTCACGGTTATAAAACAAACACTAACAGAGTCTCCATATATATTTGCTCCATGAACTGAATGGACTTTATTTTATTATACAAATTTATTGTTTAGCGCGCCTTTTTTCCCCTCCTGGGATTCTCTTTTCACTATACAAAACTATATGTCTCAAATATACTATAAGCAAATTAAAGCTAAAAAAAACATCATTAATCCTAAAATCAAGATTTCTTCCAGACTGACATATCTTACATATTCAATATAAAATAAATAAATTGATGCTCATCTGATAAATTATTTTCTTCCTGGATGATAAGAGTCCATAGCAATTTTGTAAAATGTGGGATACACTTCCCGCTACTAGGAGGAGGCCGAGAGCCCACAAAAACAGAATTTATGTTTACCTGATAAATTACTTTCTCCAACGGTGTGTCCGGTCCACGGCGTCATCCTTACTTGTGGGATATTCTCTTCCCCAACAGGAAATGGCAAAGAGCCCAGCAAAGCTGGTCACATGATCCCTCCTAGGCTCCGCCTTCCCCAGTCATTCGACCGACGTAAAGGAGGAATATTTGCATAGGAGAAACCATATGATACCGTGGTGACTGTAGTTAAAGAAAATAAATTATCAGACCTGATTAAAAAAACCAGGGCGGGCCGTGGACCGGACACACCGTTGGAGAAAGTAATTTATCAGGTAAACATAAATTCTGTTTTCTCCAACATAGGTGTGTCCGGTCCACGGCGTCATCCTTACTTGTGGGAACCAATACCAAAGCTTTAGGACACGGATGAAGGGAGGGAGCAAATCAGGTCACCTAGATGGAAGGCACCACGGCTTGCAAAACCTTTCTCCCAAAAATAGCCTCAGAAGAAGCAAAAGTATCAAACTTGTAAAATTTAGTAAAAGTGTGCAGTGAAGACCAAGTCGCTGCCTTACATATCTGATCAACAGAAGCCTCGTTCTTGAAGGCCCATGTGGAAGCCACAGCCCTAGTGGAATGAGCTGTGATTCTTTCAGGAGGCTGCCGTCCGGCAGTCTCATAAGCCAATCTGATGATGCTTTTAATCCAAAAAGAGAGAGAGGTAGAAGTTGCTTTTTGACCTCTCCTTTTACCAGAATAAACAACAAACAAGGAAGATGTTTGTCTAAAATCCTTTGTAGCATCTAAATAGAATTTTAGAGCACGAACAACATCCAAATTGTGCAACAAACGTTCCTTCTTTGAAACTGGATTCGGACACAAAGAAGGCACGACTATCTCCTGGTTAATGTTTTTGTTAGAAACAACTTTCGGAAGAAAACCAGGTTTAGTACGTAAAACCACCTTATCTGCATGGAACACCAGATAAGGAGGAGAACACTGCAGAGCAGATAATTCTGAAACTCTTCTAGCAGAAGAAATTGCAACCAAAAACAAAACTTTCCAAGATAACAACTTAATATCAACGGAATGTAAGGGTTCAAACGGAACCCCCTGAAGAACTGAAAGAACTAAATTGAGACTCCAAGGAGGAGTCAAAGGTTTGTAAACAGGCTTGATTCTAACCAGAGCCTGAACAAAGGCTTGAACATCTGGCACAGCTGCCAGCTTTTTGTGAAGTAACACAGACAAGGCAGAAATCTGTCCCTTCAAGGAACTTGCAGATAGTCCTTTCTCCAAACCTTCTTGAAGAAAGGATAGAATCTTAGGAATTTTTACCTTGTCCCAAGGGAATCCTTTAGATTCACACCAACAGATATATTTTTTCCATATTTTGTGGTAAATTTTTCTAGTTACAGGCTTTCTGGCCTGAACAAGAGTATCAATGACAGAATCTGAGAACCCTCGCTTTGATAAGATCAAGCGTTCAATCTCCAAGCAGTCAGTTGGAGAGAGACCAGATTCGGATGTTCGAACGGACCTTGAACAAGAAGGTCTCGTCTCAAAGGTAGCTTCCATGGTGGAGCCGATGACATATTCACCAGGTCTGCATACCAAGTCCTGCGTGGCCACGCAGGAGCTATCAAGATCACCGATGCCCTCTCCTGATTGATCCTGGCTACCAGCCTGAGGATGAGAGGAAACGGCGGGAATACATAAGCTAGTTTGAAGGTCCAAGGTGCTACTAGTGCATCTACTAGAGTCGCCTTGGGATCCCTGGATCTGGACCCGTAGCAAGGAACCTTGAAGTTCTGACGAGAGGCCATCAGATCCATGTCTGGAATGCCCCACAATTGAGTAATTTGGGCAAAGATTTCCGGATTGAGTTCCCACTCCCCCGGATGAAATGTCTGACGACTCAGAAAATCCGCTTCCCAATTTTCCACTCCTGGGATGTGGATTGCAGACAAGTGGCAGGAGTGAGTCTCCGCCCATTGAATGATTTTGGTCACTTCTTCCATCGCCAGGGAACTCCTTGTTCCCCCCTGATGGTTGATGTACGCAACAGTCGTCATGTTGTCTGATTGAAACCGTATGAACTTGGCCTTTGCTAGCTGAGGCCAAGCCTTGAGAGCATTGAATATCGCTCTCAGTTCCAGAATATTTATCGGGAGAAGAGATTCTTCCCGAGACCAAAGACCCTGAGCTTTCAGGGGTCCCCAGACCGCGCCCCAGCCCACCAGACTGGCGTCGGTCGTGACAATGACCCACTCTGGTCTGCGGAAGCTCATCCCCTGTGACAGGTTGTCCAGGGACAGCCACCAACGGAGTGAATCTCTGGTCCTCTGATCTACTTGCATCGTCGGAGACAAGTCTGTATAGTCCCCATTCCACTGACTGAGCATGCACAGTTGTAATGGTCTTAGATGAATTCGCGCAAAAGGAACTATGTCCATTGCCGCTACCATCAAACCTATTACTTCCATGCACTGCGCTATGGAAGGAAGAGGAACAGAATGAAGTATTTGACAAGAGTTTAGAAGTTTTGATTTTCTGGCCTCTGTCAGAAAAATCCTCATTTCTAAGGAGTCTATTATTGTTCCCAAGAAGGGAACCCTTGTTGACGGAGATAGAGAACTTTTTTCTACGTTCACTTTCCACCCGTGAGATCTGAGAAAGGCCAGGACAATGTCCGTGTGAGCCTTTGCTAGAGGAAGGGACGACGCTTGAATCAGAATGTCGTCCAAGTAAGGTACTACTGCAATGCCCCTTGGTCTTAGCACCGCTAGAAGGGACCCTAGTACCTTTGTGAAAATCCTTGGAGCAGTGGCTAATCCGAACGGAAGTGCCACAAACTGGTAATGCTTGTCCAGGAATGCGAACCTTAGGAACCGATGATGTTCCTCGTGGATAGGAATATGTAGATACGCATCCTTTAAATCCACCGTGGTCATGAATTGACCTTCCTGGATGGAAGGAAGAATTGTTCGAATGGTTTCCATTTTGAACGATGGAACCTTGAGAAACTTGTTTAGGATCTTGAGATCTAAGATTGGTCTGAATGTTCTCTCTTTTTTGGGAACTACGAACAGATTGGAGTAGAACCCCATCCCTTGTTCTCCTAAAGGAACAGGATGAATCACTCCCATTTTTAACAGGTCTTCTACACAATGTAAGAATGCCTGTCTTTTTATGTGGTCTGAAGACAATTGAGACCTGTGGAACCTCCCCCTTGGGGGAAGCCCCTTGAATTCCAGAAGATAACCTTGGGAGACTATTTCTAGTGCCCAAGGATCCAGAACATCTCTTGCCCAAGCCTGAGCGAAGAGAGAGAGTCTGCCCCCCACCAGATCCGGTCCCGGATCGGGGGCCAACATCTCATGCTGTCTTGGTAGCAGTGGCAGGTTTCTTGGCCTGCTTTCCTTTGTTCCAGCCTTGCATTGGTCTCCAGGCTGGCTTGGCTTGAGAAGTATTACCCTCTTGCTTAGAGGACGTAGCACTTGGGGCTGGTCCGTTTCTGCGAAAGGGACGAAAATTAGGTTTATTTTTGGCCTTGAAGGACCTATCCTGAGGAAGGGCGTGGCCCTTGCCCCCAGTGATATCAGAGATAATCTCTTTCAAGTCAGGGCCAAACAGCGTTTTCCCCTTGAAAGGAATGTTAAGCAATTTGTTCTTGGAAGACGCATCCGCTGACCAAGATTTTAACCAAAGCGCTCTGCGCGCCACAATAGCAAAACCAGAATTTTTCGCCGCTAACCTAGCCAATTGCAAAGTGGCGTCTAGGGTGAAAGAATTAGCCAATTTGAGAGCATGAATTCTGTCCATAATCTCCTCATAAGAAGGAGAATTATTATTGAGCGCCTTTTCTAGCTCATCGAACCAGAAACACGCTGCTGTAGTGACAGGAACAATGCATGAAATTGGTTGTAGAAGGTAACCTTGCTGAACAAACATCTTTTTAAGCAAACCTTCTAATTTTTTATCCATAGGATCTTTGAAAGCACAACTATCTTCTATGGGTATAGTGGTGCGTTTGTTTAGAGTAGAAACCGCCCCCTCGACCTTGGGGACTGTCTGCCATAAGTCCTTTCTGGGGTCGACCATAGGAAACAATTTTTTAAATATGGGGGGAGGGACGAAAGGTATACCGGGCCTTTCCCATTCTTTATTTACAATGTCCGCCACCCGCTTGGGTATAGGAAAAGCTTCGGGGGGCCCCGGGACCTCTAGGAACTTGTCCATTTTACATAGTTTCTCTGGAATGACCAAATTCTCACAATCATCCAGAGTGGATAACACCTCCTTAAGCAGAGCGCGGAGATGTTCCAATTTAAATTTAAATGTAATCACATCAGGTTCAGCTTGTTGAGAAATTTTCCCTGAATCTGAAATTTCTCCCTCAGACAAAACCTCCCTGGCCCCCTCAGACTGGGGTAGGGGCCCTTCAGAACCAATATCATCAGCGTCCTCATGCTCTTCAGTATTTTCTAAAACAGAGCAGTCGCGCTTTCGCTGATAAGTGGGCATTTTGGCTAAAATGTTTTTGATAGAATTATCCATTACAGCCGTTAATTGTTGCATAGTAAGGAGTATTGGCGCGCTAGATGTACTAGGGGCCTCCTGTGTGGGCAAGACTGGTGTAGACGAAGGAGGGGATGATGCAGTACCATGCTTACTCCCCTCACTTGAGGAATCATCTTGGGTATCATTTTCTCTAAATTTTGTGTCACATAAATCACATCTATTTAAATGAGAAGGAACCTTGGCTTCCCCACATTCAGAACACAGTCTATCTGGTAGTTCAGACATGTTAAACAGGCAAAAACTTGATAACAAAGTACAAAAAACGTTTTAAAATAAACCGTTACTGTCACTTTAAATTTTAAACTGAACACACTTTATTACTGCAATTGCGAAAAAGTATGAAGGAATTGTTCAAAATTCACCAAAATTTCACCACAGTGTCTTAAAGCCTTAAAAGTATTGCACACCAAATTTAACCCCTTTACAGTCCCTGGTATCTGCTTTGCTGAGACCCAACCAAGCCCAAAGGGGAATACGATACCAAATGACGCCTTCAGAAAGTCTTTTCTATGTATCAGAGCTCCTCACACATGCATCTGCATGTCATGCTTCTCAAAAACAAGTGCGCAATAGAGGCGCGAAAATGAGACTCTGCCTATGATTAGGGAAAGCCCCTAGAGAATAAGGTGTCCAATACAGTGCCTGCCGGTTATTTTACATAATTCCCAAGATTAAAATAATTCCTCAAGGCTATGGAGTATAAAATATGTTTATATATAAATCGATTTAGCCCAGAAAATGTCTACAGTCTTAAAAAGCCCTTGTGAAGCCCTTTTTTTCTTTCTGTAATAAAAATGGCTTACCGGATCCCATAGGGAAAATGACAGCTTCCAGCATTACATCGTCTTGTTAGAATGTGTCATACCTCAAGCAGCAAAAGTCTGCTCACTGTTCCCCCAACTGAAGTTAATTCCTCTCAACAGTCCTGTGTGGAAACAGCCATCGATTTTAGTAACGGTTGCTAAAATCATTTTCCTCTTACAAACAGAAATCTTCATCTCTTTTCTGTTTCAGAGTAAATAGTACATACCAGCACTATTTTAAAATAACAAACTCTAAGCCATCTCCGTGGAGATGTTGCCTGTACAACGGCAAAGAGAATGACTGGGGAAGACGGAGCCTAGGAGGGATCATGTGACCAGCTTTGCTGGGCTCTTTGCCATTTCCTGTTGGGGAAGAGAATATCCCACAAGTAAGGATGACGCCGTGGACCGGACACACCTATGTTGGAGAAAGAGCTTACAACCCTTCCCACCTCCCCTCAGTTTAATGTATAGCCGAGCAAAGAAAAGGAAACAGATATGTAGGAAAGACAAAAGCAGGGTCTAAAGAGGTACAAATTAGAACTGCCGCTCAAAAATCGAAATGGGCAGGCCTATAGACTCTTAACTTGAAAGAAAATAATTTATCAGGTAAGCATACATTTTGTTTTCTTTCTTATGAAGAAGAGACTATAGGAATTCCATAACGTGGAATAACCAAGCTGAGAGTCCATGTTAAGGTGAAACTAAACCTAATTTTTTTCTTTCATGATTCAGATAGAGCATTTTAAGCAACTTTCTAGATTACTCCTATTATTTTTTCTTAGTTCTCTTGCTATTTTTATTTGAAAAAGTAGGAATATAAGCTTAAGAGCCGGCCCATTTTTGGTTCATCACCTAGGGAGCGCTTGCTGATTGGTGGCTAAATGTAGCCACCAATGAGCAAGTGGTACCCAGGTTCCTGAACTGTAAGAATGAGCTGAGATATGCCTAGGAGGAGACTTCTCTGCTACCAAAACATTCTGAAAATCACTTGATTCAACCAAAAGCTAGAGCTACCAGTAGCCTTCTTGCCTGTACGGAAACCAGAATAGAGAACTAACAAACTGACCTTAAAGGAATATATTTAACGCTCTAGAGGATTCAAAGAAGGTATAACCATTCTTGTTTGAAATTTTCTGCAGAAACAATTTTAGAGAAAAACATACTGAGGAGAGAGAGGAGGTGGGAAGGGATTAAAACTCTATTGTGGGCTCTTGGCCTCCTCCTAGTGGTGGGAAGTATATTCCACATGTTATGGAATTCCTATGGACTCTTACAAAATAAATTTAAATTTCAGTCTGATAGTTCTTTAACGGTGACAACCCCCAAGACAATTAAGAGCTCTGTTACAGTAACCTCTTTCTCAGCACTCATATTATTCTACATACAATGTTTATATTTCAATATTTAACAACTACAAGGATGCTGAATTGCACTGAAACATTATTAAATGTATACAATATCATTATTGACATTGTTTTTTATAAAAACAATATTTTTTTATATGATGTATAAATTTTAGATAACTCCTTTTGAGTACATACTGGTAGATATTGTATTAACATATGTTTTTCTCAGACTGTGTGTTAATATCCTTAAAGGACCAGTAAATACAATATATTTGCATAATCAATAAACGCATGATAAAAAGACAATGCAATAGCACTTACTCTGATCTTCAAATGAGTAGCAGATTTTTTTCCGACAAATTTCAAAGTTATTTCCACTACCCCTATATCATGAGACAGTCATCAGCCAATCACAAATGCATATACAAATTTTCTGTGAATTCTTGCACATGGTCAGTTAGGGCTGGTGACTCAAAAAGTGTAAATATAAAAAGACTGTGCACAATTTGTTAATGGAAGTATATTGGAAAGTCATTTAAAATTGCTGCTCTATCTTAATAATTAAAGTTTAATTTGACCTGAATATCCCTTTTAAGGTGTTGCAATTTAACTATAAACCTGGGTTTACATTTAATTGTTGTGGCAGCTGACATTGACTATGACTAAGTGGCAAAAAAGCGCAAGACAAGCAACACTTTTAAAACACATTTGATTTTTAACAATTAGAAATAAAGTAATGTTTTATGGAGTCATCAATTTTTTTTGTCCTGCAATCAGTTATATTCCACTTTTGCTCAACAATGTGAACTGAAATTCTGGTTCCCACAAACTATTCAAATTATTCTAAATTTGAACTACAAATATTTTTGGGATTTCTAATTATTCTCTAGTTAGACACAGCTGGGATTGAACTGTAGACAGCCATGACACTTTAAAAAAGGGTGGTACCAAAAACACCAATCGATAAAAAGATTTTTTTATAATTTTTTTACATCGGTATAGGGCTTGTGTCTCTTACACCACACTGGGTAAGATCTGCAGATCAGAGAGAAGTCTGCATTGCCTGAATGTTTAAGGCTAAATTCTGGATGACAGAATTATGCACGCAAATAATAAAATACTGAATTAATATGGAGATGCTGCGGCCGTTCCC
>NC_069510.1:113740086-113832586 GCF_027579735.1 Bombina bombina | reverse complement strand
CTTAGAAATCCTTTACAATGGGAGGTGGCTACTGAGAAACTTTTGAGGTAAAATATCTTTCTTTTTTACATAGAGATGCTCAGGAGATATTTTCTAGTCAGCTTTTTACAGCTATGCTGCAGCACTTTCAAGTGTTTAAACATTTGGGTATTATGGCCCTTTAAGTTGATTAACTCTGGTGTACAGGTCTGAACTGTGTTTCACTATCATGAAGTCACTTTGCTCCTACATGAGACTGTACTTTAACAAACTTGACTTAATGATTGTGACATTTTAATGGGTGAAAGGGACAGTTCCATAAAGGATTAAAAAAACAACATTTATTTCATCCACTTGTGTTGTAAATTAACTCTGAAAAATGTGCTTGTTCAATTCCTTTCAGAGAGCCTGGAATCCCCCATCATACTTTTACAGACTCTACAACATTCTACACAGTGATTGCTTAGGGGTAGGGGAATCTACAGCACTCCTATCTACATAGAATGACAAGAGCAATGATTTAAAAAAAAAAAAAACAGGGGAGTCCTTTACATCCAATTAATATTTAATACCCCTATCATTATTACCTACCTAATGTAAGTCCTGTATAGAGGCTGCAGGGGTCTCACAGCCCCTTTAGGTAGCAGAGATTGAAAATAAAACATAATTATCTGTCTATAGGTTATTTCAGTGGGCTTTGGGATATAAACCAGACCCTATCAGTCCATCTTAGTACCAAATCGGAGCAAGAAAATTATTAGCAGGGGTAGCCCTTCTTTTAAATTCTCCACAATACACAAAGTTGAGTAAAAACTGAAACAGGCAATAATCCTCTTTCAAATGAGTGCTCCAGTGTCCAATTCCGTTTGTGAGCTGATGTCTACAAGGCTACACCAGCTGGCATTCCACTATTTTCAGAGCTATTTTTGTGTGTTGCACAATCATTTGTTTCATAACAAAACTGGCGAGTGCGCATCTCTCATCATTTCATACTAATCTCATTTAGAGACACTGGAAAACCTTTAAAACGTTTTGAATACCAGCTAAATATGGATATAAGTGGACATATCCTTATATACATCTTTTGACAGGTTATATAGAGACTTTTTTGTTTTATTGTATTTTTTAGTTATTACATTTGTATTCACATAATAAATCACAAATAAGTTATCACCAATTATTCATTTTTAGTCTTCCACAATGCCAACATCAAAATTAAAGGGACATTAAACGCTAAACAAATACTAGATAGAAATATGTATTAAAAGAAAAGATTAGTCTGGGAATTACATGTAGTTTTAAGTTTCATTAGCTGTTTAAATAATGACAAAATAAGTGTAGTGTGTATAAAACAATGGGAGCTGCCATGTTATAACTTAGGTTACCTTCTCTGTTGTGGCCAATTAGAGACAGTAATACATAGGTCACCAGAGTGTGCAGCCAATGTCTGTGTGGAATATAATAGTGTTCTGCACTTCCATTTCTACCCAGAACTGAAAAGCTTATAATTTTAGGGTGGAATTAAAGGAAAAGGGAACAAAATTAATAATGATATTATATTGCAGAGTTATTTTATATATATATATATATATATATATATATATATATATATATATATATATATATATATATATATATATATATATATATACACACACACAATTAATAATTTTATATTACCATCTCAAAGTGTTTAATGTCCCATTAATCCTTAAAAGGGAATGTCGTAGCTGTGAACAGTGGTAACTGAAACGCGTCAGTGACATGCGTTTCCTATTCCCTTCTTGAATCGTGTTTTTGTTGTAAAATACTTTTAATGGTTTTCCAACAAAGAGATTTTACCCTTTTTTTTTTGATAAGCGAGGATTGCTGGACCATTTGTTTTGCTCTGGCATCTGAAGTTATTTAGTAATTTACCAGATTAAGCGTTTGATTGGTTTTATCCTGCGCATACATTCTTTTTATCATGTACTTAATTTAAAAGAAATCTGTTGATGCTAAAGTGAGCAATTTTTACTCTATTTTTTTCATCAGATTGGAGACACACACACATATGGTACCCCCGCAGGTATGAGCAAATTACGTGGTTATTAGCACATTAGTGACACGAATCACCACAATCATTCTAACATTCATCACCAGCCCGGACATTTCACTAATTGCATACCCCCATTTGTTAGTAGACTTGCTAATTAGCACATCATTACACCACTTACAATCCTGCTGTATTTATCTAGTGTTAATTACGTAGAGATCATGGCGTTCGAGGGTGATTTAGTAACCATCATATTTGCATTCTCCATTATCTTTGACACGTGAGAGCAGACACCTGAGTGCGTTAGTCAGTCATGTCCTACCTGCGTTACAGGGAAGCGAACAGGTGCAAATGAGAGAAACTTCCTATTACAGTTTATAGATACACCAATCAATTACCACGTTCTCTATAAAGCCCCTTACCTTATACACTTCTATACGCCAGCACTTACTATCACACCAGGAAGTCAAAACTAATCTTTCACTATGCAGATATACTGTTCAATTTAAAAGAAAAAGTACAATTTATTAGGTATGTGCAACATTCGTTATTCAGATATTCGTTTGTCAAATGAATTCCAAATATGGTCGAGGGTACCAGCCTTTGGCGATCTTTAGCGGATATATTAGTGTTAAAGTGTAACATACACAGATCTGTCTGTGCAAATCCAGATTGTGTGTTGCACTTTAGCATTAATATAAAGATATTTATTTGTGTGCCCCATTTTTTAATCTGCTGGATTATATTTTTGGTACTTTACTGAAATGTATCTCCATTCCATTATAGCCTACTGAAGTATGCTCAGGAGCATGCCTGTGTTTTGCTTTCATTCCTGGCAGGGAGAGTCCACGACTTCCTTCATTACTGTTGGGAATATCAACACCTGGCCACCAGGAGGAGGCAAAGACATCCCAGCCAAGGGCTATAAATATCACTTCCACTTCCCCTATACCCCAAGTCATTTAGAAGGAAAAGCAGGAGAAACATTAGGGTATAGAGTTGCCAGAAGAAAAAATAACAGGGAAGCCGCCTAAAAAGATATTACGGAGAAGGTTCGTGGATTCTCCCTGCCAGGAAAGAAAGGAATTTATCTGGTAAGCAAAGGCAGGGAGAGTCCACAACTTCATTCATTACTGTTGGGAACCAATACCCAAGCTCATGAGGACACAATGATAAAACGGGAGGGCAAAAAAGAAAATGCGGACCCTAATCTGAGGGCAACACAGCCTGTAACACTTTTCTCAGCAGAAGCAAAAATATCAAATTAATATAACTTTGAAAAAGTATGTAAGGAAGACCAGGTAGCCGCCTTACAAATCTGATCCATAGAAGCTTCGTTCTTAAAAGCCCAAGAAGTAGAAACTGCTGTAGTGGAATGAGCCGTGATTCTCTCAGGAGGCTGTTGTCCAACCTTCTCATAAGCCAAACAGATGATACTTCTCAGCCAGAAAGATAATGAAGTCGCAGTGGCCTTCTGACCCCTGCGCTTACCAGAGTATAACACACACAAGGAAGAGGATTTTCGCCTGAAATCCTTAGCAGCCTGAAGATAGAATTTTAAGGCCCATACAACATCTAGATTGTAGAACAAACGTTCCGTCGAGGAAGATGGATTAGGACAAAAGGAAGGAACAACAATCTCTTGATTGATGTTGCGATTCAAGACTACCTTAGGTAGGAAACCTAACTTAATATGTAAAACCGCCTTATCAGCATGGAAAATAAGGTAAGGCGGATCACACTGTAAAGAAGAAATCTCAGACTCTGCGAGCTGAGGCCAACAAAAACAAAACCTTCCAGGATAGAAGCTTAAAGGGACAGTCTACAATAGAATTCTTATTGTTTTAAAAGATAGATAATCCCTTTATTACCCATTCCCCAGTTTTGCATAACCAACACAGTTATATTAATATACTTTTTACCTCTGTGATTACCTTGTATCTAAGAACCTTCTTCCAGCTCCCTGATCACATGAATGTGACTGTTTATTATCTATTGACTTGCATTTAGCATTGTATTGTGCTAACTCTTAAATAACTCCCTGTGCATTAACACAGTGTTATCTATATGGCCCATGTGTACTTATCAGTCTCTTGTTGTGAAAAGGAATTTAAAAAAACGTGATAAGAGGCAGCCCTCAAGGGCTTAGAAATTAGCATATGAGCCTACCTTGGTTTTGTTTCAAATAAGAATACCAAGAGAACAAAGCAAATTTAATGATAAAAGTACATTGGAAAGTTGATTAAAATTACAAGTCCTATCTGAATAATGAAAGTTTAATTGATTAATGACTAGACTGTCCCTTTAAGATCAACAGAATGCAAAGGCTCAAATGGAGCCTGCTGCAAAACACAAAGAACAAGGTTGAGGCTCCAAGGAGGATCAACAGGTTTAAACACAGGCCTGATTCTAGCCAGAGCCTGAACAAAGGACTGCACATCAGTAAGATCCGCTAATCTCTTGTGCAGTAAGACCGACAGGGCCGAGATCTGACCCTTCAGAGAACTGGCGGATAGACCCTTTTCCAAACCATCTTGGAGAAAGGATAGAATCCAGGTAACCTTCACCTTGTGTCATGGAGGACTGCGTTCCTCACACCAATGAAGGTAAGTACGCTATACTTTGTAAATACGGCGAGTGATAGACACTTTAATGCAAGCCTGTATTAAAGTGTCTATCACACCTCTCTTGGATAAGACTAAACGTTCAATTTCCACGCAGTCAGTCTCAGAGAATCAAGATTTTGATGTAGGAAAGGACCCCAAATCAGAAGGTTCGCACAACAAGGTAATCTCCATGGAGGGGAGGAGGACATTCTTATTAGATCCGCAAACCAAGTCCTTTGAGGCCATGAAGGAGCTCCCCAGCGTGAGAGGCTGGCATTCGTAGACACAATCTCCCAGGATGGTCTCAAGAAGCACGTGCCTAAGGCCAGGTGATCTTGACAGAGCCACCAAGAGTGTCTCTCTTTAGATTGTCAAGAACAATTTATTGAAACAAGTTTGTGTGATCTCCGTTCCACTGCCTCAACATACATAGTTGTAAAGCTCTGAGATGGAATTGAGCAAAAGGAATAATGTCCATGGAGGACACCATGAGACCAATTACCTCCATGTACTGAGCCACCGAAGGATTTAGAGTGGTCTGAAGGGATTGACATGCTGCCACCAGCTTGGAGCATCTCTGATCTGTCAGAAAGATCTTCATGGACCATAAGTCTATGATGGTTCCGAGAAAAACAACCCTGGTACTGGGAAACAGGGAACTCTTTTCTAGATATACTGCATATTCCATCCGTGAGTTTGGAGAAGACACAGAAGAGACTCCGTCTGATATCTTGCTAAAGGAAAAGATGGTGCTTGAACCAAGATATTGTCCAGGTATGGGGCTACAGCGATACCCTGAAACCTGGCCACAGCTAGGAGAGCTCCCAAAACCGTTGTGAAAATTCTGGGAGCAGTAGCTAAGCCAAATGGCAAGGCTATGAACTGGAAGTGTTGGTCCAGAAATGCGAACCTCAGAAACTGAAAATGATCCTTGTGGATCGGGACATGAAGGTATGCATCCTTAAAGTCGATTGTGGTCATGAACTGTCCTTCCTTCTGTCATAGCAACATAGGAATTTCACTTAGTTAATTCTCAAGTCACTCTGGTACTTAAGTGTATTACTTACAGCAATCACTTTCATTCTATAGCGGACGCATCTCAATGTGGGGTTTTAATTTTTCCCATTTTTTATATGTATATACCCCTCAATAAATGTTAAGTTTTAATACAGTTTGGTTACTAACTTCCCGTTCTTTTGGAGGATAAATACTAATACAAGTGTGAATTGACTCTGGAGTGCAATAAAAATATTCTTTCCTTAGGGTTCTTCCCTACTGTTCAGTCAATGTAGCTCTAATACACAGCACCCCTGCTCTGAGATTAGTTAATGTACACTATATAATTGCAACATTACAGTAGAGATTTTAGGAGTCATTTCTTATTTTAGTAGTGCCATTGGTCCTTCCCTAGTTCTTATATTAGTTCTGATAACGAATCACACCAGTAGGTAGCAGCATCTGCGACTGCTGCCACAACGGCCACTGGCTGAAATAAGAGACCCATATGTTGAAACATCTTCCTGAAATAGCCTTCCAACTTCCTGTCCCTGGGATCTCTAAAAGAGGACCTATTCTCTAGGGATAGTAGTACACTTGGCAAGAGTAGAAATGACCCGTCTACCTTAGGGATAGAGTTCCATAACTCTAAGTGAGAATCAGGGACCGGAAACGGCTTCTTAAAAAGGTAGAAGGGAAAAAATGTGTTCCAATCTTTCCCCATTCTCTAGAAATAATTTTTGCCATTCGTACTGGTACCGGAAAGGTTTCAGGAACCTTCTTCTCCTCATAGACCCCATCTAATTTTGGTATAATAGGTTCCTCAGGAAGCTTAGCTTCCGGAACCTCAAGGGTAGATAATACCTCCTTCGAGAAAGCGAAGGTGTTCAACCTTAAACCTAAAATTTGCTTCCTCAGGAGTAGGAGATTTAATTTCAGATACCTCTAACCCTGAAAGCTCACCTTCAGATGCAACCAAGGTTAGATCGTCCTCAGAAAGGTGAGACAAACCAGCCAACTCAGACTGAAGAGAGGTGTTAACCCCAAAGTCAGTGGAACTATGCTTACCCTTTCTCTTACATATTCCAGAGATAGGTGAATCAATTAATGCAGCTGATACCGCCGACTGAAGCTATGAAGTAAAGTCTGCTGGCAAAAAATTACCTCCAGCCGAAGATAAAACTGCCTGTGTCATAGGGTTAAAAGGGGACTGTGACTACAGAATATGCATCTCATGGCAAACGGAGTCCTGAGAGGTAGAAGGCTCAAAGCGCATAAATGTACCAGGTTATAAACCAGATTTAGACCCCTTCTTGGTCTTTAACACAGAATATAAGCAGACAGAACAAAATTGTGCAGGTGGGCAAACCATAGCCTCCTCACAATATAAACATGCATTAGTTACAGTGATTGCTGAAATAGAAACCTTTGGGAGGTTAATGTCAGAATCCTCCATAGATGGTATAAGGTCTCAATATTGTAGCAACAAAAAATAATTTTTAAACTTTTGCGTGGCCCCTCTATCCTCGGCCTTGGCTGAGGTACTCACCACCTCCTAACTAGAGAAGCGTGACCGGAATGAAGTCAGGATCTCTCCCAATGCCTGCAGCAAACTCCTTATGCTGATCTCTACGCAGGAGAAAACTTCTGACCAGTCTCAGTTAGAAACTGTGCCCTAGTCATCTAGAGACCCAGCTAGTAGAGAAGCTGCGCAAAGCAGACAATCAGCTGTGTAGCGGTAAAAACATAATTTATGCTTACCTGATAAATTCCTTTCTTCTGTTGTGTGATCAGTCCACGGGTCATCATTACTTCTGGGATATAACTCCTCCCCAACAGGAAATGCAAGAGGATTCACCCAGCAGAGCTGCATATAGCTCCTCCCCTCTACGTCAGTCCCAGTCATTCGACCAAGAAACAACGAGAAAGGAGTAACCAAGGGTGAAGTGGTGACTGGAGTATAATTTAAAAGATATTTACCTGCCTTAAAACAGGGCGGGCCGTGGACTGATCACACAACAGAAGAAAGGAATTTATCAGGTAAGCATAAATTATGTTTTCTTCTGTTATGTGTGATCAGTCCACGGGTCATCATTACTTCTGGGATACCAATACCAAAGCAAAAGTACACGGATGACGGGAGGGATAGGCAGGCTCATTATACAGAAGGAACCACTGCCTGAAGAACCTTTCTCCCAAAAATAGCCTCCGAAGAAGCAAAAGTGTCAAATTTGTAAAATTTGGAAAAAGTATGAAGCGAAGACCAAGTTGCAGCCTTGCAAATCTGTTCAACAGAGGCCTCATTCTTAAAGGCCCAAGTGGAAGCCACAGCTCTAGTGGAGTGAGCTGTAATTCTTTCAGGAGGCTGCTGTCCAGCAGTCTCATAGGCTAAACGTATAATGCTACGAAGCCAAAAAGAGAGAGAGGTAGCAGAAGCTTTTTGACCTCTCCTCTGTCCAGAGTAAACGACAAACAAGGAAGAAGTTTGGCGAAAATCTTTAGTTGCCTGCAAGTAGAACTTGAGGGCACGAACTACATCCAGATTGTGTAAAAGACGTTCCTTCTTTGAAGAAGGATTTGGACACAAGGATGGGACAACAATCTCTTGATTGATGTTCCTGTTAGTGACTACCTTAGGTAAGAACCCAGGTTTAGTACGCAGAACTACCTTGTCTGAGTGAAAAATCAGATAAGGGGAATCACAATGTAAGGCTGATAACTCAGAGACTCTTCGAGCCGAGGAAATAGCCATTAAAAACAGAACTTTCCAAGATAACATTTTTATATCAATGGAATGAAGGGGTTCAAACGGAACACCCTGTAAAACGTTAAGAACTAAGTTTAAACTCCATGGTGGAGCAACAGCTTTAAACACAGGCTTGATCCTAGCTAAAGCCTGACAAAAGGACTGGACGTCTGGATTTTCTGACAGACGTCTGTGTAACAAGATGGACAGAGCTGAAATCTGCCCCTTTAATGAACTAGCTGATAAACCCTTTTCTAAACCTTCTTGTAGAAAAGACAATATCCTAGCGATCCTAACCTTACTCCAGGAGTAACCTTTGGATTCGCACCAGTATAGGTATTTCCGCCATATTTTATGGTAAATCCTTCTGGTAACAGGCTTCCTAGCCTGAATCAGGGTATCAATAACCGACTCAGAAAAACCACGTTTTGATAAAATCAAGCGTTCAATTTCCAAGCAGTCAGCTTCAGAGAAGTTAGATTTTGATGTTTGAATGGACCCTGTATCAGAAGGTCCTGTCTTAGAGGTAGAGACCAAGGCGGACAGGATGACATGTCCACTAGATCTGCATACCAAGTCCTGCGTGGCCAAGCAGGTGCTATTAGAATTACTGATGCTCTCTCCTGTTTGATTTTGGCAATCAATCGAGGAAGCAGCGGGAAGGGTGGAAACACATAAGCCATCCTGAAGTTCCAAGGTGCTGTCAAAGCATCTATCAGAACTGCTCCCGGATCCCTGGATCTGGACCCGTAGCGAGGAAGTTTGGCGTTCTGGCGAGACGCCATGAGATCTATCTCTGGTTTGCCCCAACGTCGAAGTATTTGGGCAAAGACCTCCGGATGAAGTTCCCACTCCCCCGGATGAAGAGTCTGGCGACTCAAGAAATCCGCCTCCCAGTTCTCCACTCCCGGGATGTGGATTGCTGACAGGTGGCAAGAGTGAGACTCTGCCCAGCGAATTATCTTTGATACTTCCATCATTGCTAGGGAGCTTCTTGTCCCTCCCTGATGGTTGATGTAAGCTACAGTCGTGATGTTGTCCGACTGAAACCTGATGAACCCCCGAGTTATTAACTGGGGCCAAGCCAGAAGGGCATTGAGAACTGCTCTCAATTCCAGAATGTTTATTGGAAGGAGACTCTCCTCCTGATTCCATAGTCCCTGAGCCTTCAGAGAATTCCAGACAGCGCCCCAACCTAGTAGGCTGGCGTCTGTTGTTACAATTGTCCAGTCTGGCCTGCTGAATGGCATTCCCCTGGACAGGTGTGGCCGATGAAGCCACCATAGAAGAGAATTTCTGGTCTCTTGATTCAGATTCAGAGTAGGGGACAAATCTGAGTAATCCCCATTCCACTGACTTAGCATGCATAATTGCAGCGGTCTGAGGTGTAGGCGTGCAAAAGGTACTATGTCCATTGCCGCTACCATTAAGCCGATCACCTCCATGCATTGAGCTACTGACGGGTGTTGAATGGAATGAAGGACGCGGCATGCATTTTGAAGTTTTGTTAACCTGTCTTCTGTCAGGTAAATCTTCATTTCTACAGAATCTATAAGAGTCCCCAAGAATGGAACTCTTGTGAGAGGAAAGAGAGAACTCTTCTTTTCGTTCACTTTCCATCCATGCGACCTTAGAAATGCCAGAACTAACTCTGTATGAGACTTGGCAGTTTGAAAGCTTGAAGCTTGTATTAGAATGTCGTCTAGGTACGGAGCTACCGAAATCCCTCGCGGTCTTAGTACCGCTAGAAGGGCCCCCAGAACCTTTGTGAAGATTCTTGGAGCCGTAGCCAATCCGAATGGAAGAGCTACAAACTGGTAGTGCCTGTCTAAGAAGGCAAACCTTAGATACCGGTGATGATCTTTGTGGATCGGTATGTGAAGGTAAGCATCCTTTAAATCCACTGTGGTCATGTACTGACCCTCTTGGATCATGGGTAAGATTGTCCGAATAGTTTCCATTTTGAACGATGGAACTCTTAGGAATTTGTTTAGAGTCTTTAAATCTAAGATTGGCCTGAAAGTTCCCTCTTTTTTGGGAACCACAAACAGGTTTGAGTAGAACCCTTGTCCTTGTTCCGACCACGGAACCGGATGGATCACTCCCATTGTTAACAGATCTTGTACGCAGCGTAGAAACGCTTCTTTCTTTATCTGGTTTGTTGACAACCTTGACAGATGAAATCTCCCTCTTGGGGGAGATAATTTGAAGTCTAGAAGGTATCCCTGAGATATGATCCCTAGTGCCCAGGGATCCTGAACATCTCTTGCCCAGGCCTGGGCGAAGAGAGAGAGTCTGCCCCCTACTAGATCCGGTCCCGGATCGGGGGCTCTCGGTTCATGCTGTCTTTGGGGCAGCAGCAGGTTTCCTGGCCTGCTTGCTTTTGTTCCAGGACTGGTTAGGCTTCCAGCCTTGCCTGTAACGAGCAACAGCTCCTTCCTGTTTTGGTGCAGTGGAGGTTGATGCTGCTCCTGTTTTGAAATTCCGAAAGGGACGAAAATTAGACTGTCTAGCCTTAGCTTTGGCCTTGTCTTGAGGTAGGGCGTGGCCCTTACCTCCCGTAATGTCAGCGATAATTTCTTTCAAACCGGGCCCGAATAAGGACTGCCCCTTGAAAGGTATATTAAGTAATTTGGACTTAGAAGTAACATCAGCTGACCAGGATTTTAGCCACAGTGCCCTGCGTGCCTGTATGGCGAATCCTGAGTTCTTAGCCGTAAGTTTGGTTAAATGTACTACGGCCTCCGAAATGAAAGAATTAGCTAGTTTAAGGACTCTAAGCCTGTCCGTAATGTCGTCTAGCGTAGAGGAACTAAGGTTCTCTTCAAGCGACTCAATCCAAAATGCTGCCGCAGCCGTAATCGGCGCGATACATGCAAGGGGTTGTAATATAAAACCTTGTTGAACAAACATTTTCTTAAGGTAACCCTCTAATTTTTTATCCATTGGATCTGAGAAAGCACAGCTATCCTCCACCGGGATAGTGGTACGCTTAGCTAAAGTAGAAACTGCTCCCTCCACCTTGGGGACCGTTTGCCATAAGTCCCGAGTGGTGGCGTCTATTGGAAACATCTTTCTAAATATTGGAGGGGGTGAGAACGGCACACCGGGTCTATCCCACTCCTTAGTAACAATTTCAGTTAGTCTCTTAGGTATAGGAAAAACGTCAGTACTCGCCGGTACCGCAAAGTATTTATCCAACCTACACAGTTTCTCTGGTATTGCAACAGTGTTACAATCGTTGAGAGCTGCTAAGACCTCCCCTAGTAGTACACGGAGGTTCTCTAATTTAAATTTAAAATTTGAAATATCTGAGTCCAATCTGTTTGGATCAGAACCGTCACCCACAGAATGAAGCTCTCCGTCCTCATGCTCTGCGAGCTGTGACGCAGTATCAGACATGGCCCTAGCATTGTCAGCGCACTCTGTTCTCACCCCAGAGTGATCACGCTTGCCTCTTAGTTCAGGTAATTTAGACAAAACTTCAGTCATAACAGTAGCCATATCTTGTAATGTTATCTGTAATGGCCGCCCAGATGTACTAGGCGCCAAAATATCACGCACCTCCCGGGCGGGAGATGCAGGTACTGTCGCGTGAGGCGAGTTAGTCGGCATAACTCTCCCCTCGCTGTTTGGTGAAATTTGTTCACATTGTACAGATTGACTTTTATTTAAAGTAGCATCAATACAGTTAGTACATAAATTTCTATTGGGCTCCACCTTGGCATTGGAACAAATGACACAGATATCTTCCTCTGAGTCAGATATGTTTAACACACTAGCAAAAAAACTTACAACTTGGTTATAATCTTTTTTAGCAAAAAACGTACTGTGCCTCAAAGAGGTACTAACGATTAAATGACAGTTGAAATAATGAACTGAAAAACAGTTATTGCATCAAATTTTAAAACAACACAACTTTTAGCAAAGGTTTGTTCCCATTAGTAAAAAAAAACAGCACTAATTAAATTTGTACATAAGAAAACAAAACAACGTTTTTTATACACAGTCACTATAAGAATTCTCACAGCTCTGCTGAGAGAATTTACCTCCCTTCAAAGAAGTTTGAAGACCCCTGAGATCTGTCAGAGATGAACCGGATCATGCAGGAAATCTAAAAGTAGCTGACTGGAATTTTTTGATGCGTAGCAAAGAGCGCCAAAAACGGCCCCTCCCTCTCCCACACAGCAGTGAAGAGAAACGAAACTGTCACAATTAAAGCAAAAAACTGCCAAGTGGAAAATAATGCCCAAACATTTATTCACACAGTACCTCAGCAATGTAAACGATTCTACATTCCAGCAAAAACGTTTAACATGAGAATAGTTATTAAAAGGATTAGTGACCTTTAACACAGTAGTTCCGGTGAAATACCATCCCCAGAATACTGAAGTGTATACATACATGTCATTTTAACGGTATGGCAGGCTTTTCTCATCAATTCCATTCAGAAAATAAAAACTGCCACATACCTCAATGCAGATTCATCTGCCCGCTGTCCCCTGATCTGAAGCCTTTACCTCCCTCAGATGGTCGAGAACAGCAATATGATCTTAACGACTCCGGTTAAAATCATAGTAAAAAATCTCTGTCAGATTCTTCCTCAAACTCTGCCAGAGAAGTAATAACACGCTCCGGTGCTATTTTAAAATAACAAACTTTTGATTGAAGTCATAAAAACTAAGTATAACCACCATAGTCCTCTCACACATCCTATCTAGTCGTTGGGTGCAAGAGAATGACTGGGACTGACGTAGAGGGGAGGAGCTATATGCAGCTCTGCTGGGTGAATCCTCTTGCATTTCCTGTTGGGGAGGAGTTATATCCCAGAAGTAATGATGACCCGTGGACTGATCACACATAACAGAAGAAAAAGGCCTCAGTTGGAAATTTTGCCCAAACTGCCTGCATCGTCTACCTGCGTTCTTTATGAGCCAAAAAAACATAATTTATGCTTACCTGATAAATTTATTTCTCTTGTAGTGTGTTCAGTCCACGGGTCATCCATTACTTATGGGATATATTCTCCTTCCCAACAGGAAGTTGCAAGAGGATCACCCAAGCAGAGCTGCTATATAGCTCCTCCCCTCACATGTCATATCCAGTCATTCGACCGAAACAAGACGAGAAAGGAGAAACTATAGGGTGCAGTGGTGACTGGAGTTATAATTTAAAATTTAGAACCTACCTCAAAAAAGACAGGGCGGGCCGTGGACTGAACACACTACAAGAGAAATAAATTTATCAGGTAAGCATAAATTATGTTTTCTCTTGTTAAGTGTGTTCAGTCCACGGGTCATCCATTACTTATGGGATACCAATACCAAAGCTAAAGTACACGGATGATGGGAGGGACAAGGCAGGAACATTAAACAGAAGGAACCACTGCCTGTAGAACCTTTCTCCCAAAAACAGCCTCCGAAGAAGCAAAAGTGTCAAATTTGGAAAAAGTATGAAGTGAAGACCAAGTTGCAGCCTTGCAAATCTGTTCAACAGAGGCCTCATTCTTAAAGGCCCAGGTGGAAGCCACAGCTCTAGTGGAATGAGCTGTAATTTTTTCAGGAGGCTGCTGTCCAGCAGTCTCATAGGCTAAGCGTATTATGCTACGAAGCCAAAAAGAGAGAGAGGTAGCCGAAGCTTTTTGACCTCTCCTCTGTCCAGAGTAAACGACAAATAGAGAAGAAGTTTGTCGAAAATCTTTAGTTGCCTGTAAGTAGAACTTCAGGGCACGGACCACGTCTAGATTATGCAAAAGACGTTCCTTCTTTGAAGAAGGATTAGGACATAATGATGGAACAACAATCTCTTGATTGATATTCTTGTTAGAAACAACCTTAGGTAAAAACCCAGGTTTAGTAAGCAGGACTACCTTGTCTGAATGAAAGATCAGATAAGGAGAATCACAATGTAAGGCAGATAACTCAGAGACTCTTCGAGCCGAGGAAATAGCAATCAAAAACAGAACTTTCCAAGATAAAAGCTAAATATCAAAGGAATGAAGGGGTTCAAACGGAACACCCTGAAGAACTTTAAGAACCAAGTTTAAGCTCCACGGAGGAGCAACAGTCTTAAACACAGGCTTAATCCTGGCAAAAAGCCTGGACGTCTGGATTCTCTGCCAGACGCTTGTGTAAAAGAATAGACAGAGCAGAAATCTGTCCCTTTAGCGAACTAGCGGATAAACCCCTTTCTAAACCCTCTTGTAGAAAAGACAATATCCTAGGAATCTTAACCTTACTCCATGAGTAACTCTTGGATTCACACCAATATAAATATTTACGCCATATCTTATGGTAAATTTTTCTGGTCACAGGTTTCCAAGCCTGTATTAATGTATCAATAACCGACTCCGAGAAACCACGCTTCGATAGAATCAAGCGTTCAATCTCCATGCAGTCAGCCTCAGAGAAATTAGGTTTGGATGGTTGAAAGGACCCTGAATTAGAAGGTCCTGCCTCAGAGGCAGAGACCATGGTGGACAGGACGACATGTCCACTAGGTCTGCATACCAGGTCCTGCGTGGCCACGCAGGCGCTATCAGAATCACTGATGCTCTCTCCTGTTTGATCTTGGCAATCGGTCGAGGCAGTAACGGAAAAGGTGGAAACACATAAGCCATGTTGAAAACCCAAGGGGCTGCTAGTGCATCTATCAGCACCGCTCCCGGGTCCCTGGACCTGGATCCGTAGCACGGAAGCTTGGCGTTCTGGCGAGATGCCATGAGATCCAGTTCCGGTTTGCCCCAACGAAGAATCAGTTGAGCAAATATCTCCGGATGAAGTTCCCACTCCCCCGGATGAAAAGTCTGGCGACTTAGAAAGTCCGCCTCCCAGTTCTCCACGCCTGGGATGTAGATCGCTGACAGGTGGCAAGAGTGAGACTCTGCCCAGCGAATTATCTTTGAGACTCCTAACATCGCTAGGGAACTCCTGATTCCTCCTTGATGATTGATGTAAGCTACAGTCGTGATGTTGTCCGACTGAAACCTGATGAACCTCAGTGTTGCTAACTGAGCCCAAGCTAGGAGAGCATTGAATATTGCTCTTAATTCCAGAATGTTTATTGGAAGGAGTTTCTCCTCCTGAGTCCACGATCCCTGAGCCTTTAGGGAGTTCCAGACTGCGCCCCAGCCTAGTAGGCTGGCATCTGTTGTTACAATCGTCCAATCTGGTCTGCGAAAGGTCATTCCTTTGGACAGATGAACCCGAGACAACCACCAGAGAAGAGAATCCCTGGTCTCCTGGTCCAGATACAGTAAAGGGGACAGATCTGAGTAATCCCCATTCCACTGACTTAGCATGCATAATTGCAGCGGTCTGAGATGCAGGCGCGCAAATGGCACTATGTCCATTGCCGCGACCATTAAGTCGATTACTTCCATGCACTGAGCTACTGATGGGCTTGGAATGGAATGAAGGACACGGCAAGCATTTAGAATTTTTGATAACCTGGACTCAGTCAGGTAAATCTTCATATCTACAGAATCTATAAGAGTCCCTAGGAAAGGAACCCTTGTGAGTGGAAACAGAGAACTCTTTTCCATGTTCACTTTCCACCCATGCGACCTCAGAAATGCTAGAACTATCTCTGTATGAGACTTTTCCTTTTGAAAACTTGACGCTTGAATGTCGTCTAGGTACGGAGCCACCGCTATGCCTCGCGGTCTTAGTACCGCCAGAAGCGAACCCAGAACCTTTGTAAAAATTCTCGGAGCCGTAGCTAACCCGAAGGGAAGAGCTACAAACTGGTAATGCCTGTCTAGAAAGGCAAACCTTAGGTACCGATAATGATCTTTGTGAATCGGTATGTGAAGGTAGGCATCCTTTAAGTCCACTGTGGTCATATACTGACCCTCTTGGATCATGGGTAGGATGGTCCGAATGGTTTCCATCTTGAACTATGGAACCCTTAGGAATTTGTTTAAGATTTTTAAGTCTAAGATTGGTCTGAAGGTTCCCTCTTTTTTGGGAACCACAAACAGATTTGAGTAAAACCCCTGCCCTTGTTCCTTTCGCGGGACTGGGTGGATCACTCCCATCACTAAGAGGTCTTGTACACATTGCAGAAATGCCTCTTTCTTTACTAGGTTTGTTGATAACCTTGACAGATGAAACCTCCCTTGTGGAGGAGAAGTTTTGAAATCCAGAAGGTATCCCTGAGATATAATCTCCAACGTCCAGGGATCCTGTACATCTCTTGCCCAAGCCTGGGCGAAGAGAGAAAGTCTGCCCCCCACTAGATCCGTCTCCGGAAAGGGGGCCCTGTCTTCATGCTGTCTTAGGGGCGGAAGTAGGCTTTCTGGCCTGCTTGCCCTTATTCCATGACTGGTTGCCTTTCCAACCCTGTCTGTAACGAGCAGCAGTTCCTTCCTGTTTTGGAGCGGAGGAAGTTGATGCTGCTCCTGCCTTGAAATTACGAAAGGCACGAAAATTAGACTGTTTGGCCTTTGATTTGGCCCTGTCCTGAGGAAGGGTGTGGCCCTTACCACCAGTAATGTCAGCAATAATTTCCTTCAAGCCGGGCCCGAATAAGGTCTGCCCTTTGAAAGGAATATTCAGTAGTTTAGATTTAGAAGTTACATCTGCTGACCAGGATTTAAGCCATAGCGCTCTGCGCCTGTATGGCGAATCCGTAATTCTTAGCCGTAAGTTTGGTTAAATGCACTACGGCATCCGAAACAAACGCATTAGCTAGCTTAAGCGTTCTAAGCTTGCTCAAAGTCTCATCCAATGGTGCTGTGCGAATCGCCTCTTCCAGAGACTCAAACCAGAATGCCGCTGCAGCAGTGACAGGCGCAATGCATGCAAGAGGCTGTAATATAAAACCTTGTTGAACAAACATTTTCTTAAGGTAACCCTCTAATTTTTTATCCATTGGATCTGAGAAAGCACAGCTATCCTCCACCGGGATAGTGGTACGCTTGGCTAAAGTAGAAACTGCTCCCTCCACCTTAGGGACCGTCTGCCATAAGTCTCGTGTGGCGGCGTTTATAGGGAACATTTTTCTAAATATCGGAGGAGGGGAAAAGGGCACACCAGGTCTATCCCACTCCTTGCTAATAATCTCTGTAAGCCTTTTTGGTATAGGAAAAACGTCAGTACACACCGGTACCGCATAGTATTTATCCAGCCTACATAATTTCTCTGGGATTGCCACTGTGTCACAATCATTCAGAGCCGCTAACACCTCCCCTAGCAACACGCGGAGGTTCTCAAGCTTAAATTTAAAATTTGAAATTTCTGAATCCGGTCTCCCCGAATCAGAACCTTCACCCACAGAATGAAACTCTCCGTCCTCATGTTCTGCAAATTGTGACGCAGTATCAGACATGGCTCTCGTGTCATCGGCGCGCTCTGTCCTTAACCCAGAGCTATCGCGCTTGCCTCTTAACTTGGGCAGATTGGATAATACTTCTTTCATAACATTAGCCATATCATGTAAAGTGATTTGTAAGGGCCTTGATGTACTTGGCGCCACAATCTCACGCACCTCCCGAGCGGGAGACGAAGGTACTGACACGTGAGGAGAGTTAGACGGCATAACTTCCCCCTCGTTGTCTGGTGATAATTTCTTTATCGGTAAAGATTGACTTTTATTTAAAGTAATATCAATACAGTTGGTACACATATTTCTATTGGGCTCCACATCGACTTTTAAACATAATGAACAAGCAGATTCCTCTGTATCAGACATGTTTAAACAGACTAGCAATGAAGCTAGCAAGCTTGGAAATTACTTTCAATAAGTTTACAAGCAATATAAAAAACGCTGCAGCGCTTATCAAAAACACAGTTGAATAAGAATGAACTAATTCAGTTATAGTCAACAATTCTTAACGGTAAATGTATTAATTAGCAGAGGATTGCACCCATTAGCAAAAGGATGATTAACCCCTCAATACCCAAAAACGGATATCAAAATAAGATTTAACGCTTTTATCACAGTCAAACACACTGTCACAGGTCTGCTGTGACTGATTACCTCCCTCAAAAACGAATTTTGAAAACCCCTGAGCTCTCTTGAGACGTCCTGGATCAAGGGGGAAGAAGCAGGAAGACTGTGCTAGAATTTTAACTGCGCAACAAGGCGCTAAAAAAAGGCCCCTCCCACTCATATTACAACAGTGGGAGACCTGATATAACGGTTTCTATGCAGAAAAATACGTTAGCCATGTGGAAAAAATTCATGCCCAAAAAGGATTTATCACCAAAGTACCTCACAAAACGAATAACATGCCAGTAAACGTTTTAAAAACAACTTTTCCAGTGTTATGCAAAGTTATCACTAAGCCTGCTACCAGTCGCTTCTACTGCAGTTAAGGCTCATACATTTATTTCAGTATTAACAGTATTTTCTCAGTCAAATTCTAGTCCCTAGAAAATAACTCAACTGTGCATACATTTATCAGCCTGATACCAGTCGCTACTACTGCATTTAAGGCTGTACTTACCTCATATGGGTAACAGCAGTGTTTTCTTGGTCAATTCCATTCCCAGAAAATATTGTACTGCACATACCTCATTTGCGGGGGACCCCGCATGCTATTCCCTTTTTCTGAAGTTACCCCACTCCTCAGAATGTCGAGAACAGCCAGTGGATCTTAGTTACGTCTGCTAAGATCATAGAAAACGCAGGCAGATTCTTCTTCCCAATACTGCCTGAGATAGAAAAAAACAGCACACTCCGGTGCCATTTAAAATAACAAACTTTTGATTGAAGAATAATTAAGTAAAAAACTCCAACTCCTCTCGCGACCTCCTTCTTTGTAGAGGGTTGCAAGAGAATGACTGGATATGACATGTGAGGGGAGGAGCTATATAGCAGCTCTGCTTGGGTGATCCTCTTGCAACTTCCTGTTGGGAAGGAGAATATATCCCATAAGTAATGGATGACCCGTGGACTGAACACACTTAACAAGAGAAAAACCTTACACACGTGCTCCGGTTGGCAAGGAGCTAAGCAGCACACAGATTGGCCCCAACTGCTCAATAAAATAACCTTATTATGAAAGGCATTAAATGTCCCCATATCCGGAAGATAATACAAGTATCACACTGTGAACTGTGTTTATCCATGTCCCCATCACCTCTGGAATTTGAAGCCCTACTAGGCATAATCCCTCAAAGTAATAAAAAGGACTTACCCTCCAGGATCAAAGCTGTGAAACAGGCACAGCACCTCAAGGTCCCACAGTCTCACCACACACATCTGACAAGGACCTAAAGAGAAGAAGAAAACAGTGTAAAGCCGTAACACTGATTTCCAAGGAGGTGATAGCTTTAATTCTAAATAGTGGTCAGAGAACATTCCCTGCAACATCTAGAGCCAGATTCCACCACAACTCTCACTGAGAGGATTATGTGGTTACTCAAACATCCCAGTCCACACTTGAAGGGAAAGTACCCCTTAATGGACTAAAGTTTTATTCTAACACTTCTTTGAAATCCTCCTATAGTGACGAAAAAGCAAAGAATGAATAGGGGAACAGGGGAAGTGGGAGGGATATTTACAGCCTTTGGCTCGGGTATCTTTGCCTCCTCTTGGTGGCCAGGTGTTGATATTCCCAACAGTAATGAATGAAGTTGTGGACTCTGCCTGCCTTTGGAAAGAAAGCAAGATTTCTAGCCCAATCCGAGAGAGACTGTGGAAGGCAAAGGCATCTTACAGAGGAGTAATTGTATATAAAGATACACTTTGTTTATGACCTATATCTCATTCTCAATACTGGAAACTGACTGCTAGTTGGTTTCAAGACTAAATTGTGGCTTTTTGCAGACAATACTAAGATCTGTAGGCGTTGGTTCCCAGAGGGGAAAACTTAAAAATGATTTATTTAGGACACTAAACCATCATTTTGAGTGTAGAAAGCAAGAACAGTAGAAAAAGGGACTTAGGAATTATGATTTCAGAAAATTCATTACATTTCTTTACACAATGAGAACTCAAGCACGTTTAAGTTGTGGAGAGTCCACCAGATGAAGAAAGAATTGCTTAACTTACATGTAAAAAAAAAAATATGGTGTGATAATGAACTACTGTTGAAGGTGAAACACACTACAAAGAAAATAATTCTATAAAAAGCAATTACAAATCTCTTTACATATTTAATAAGGTTGCAAGAATATGCAATGCACATGTAACTGAGCAGTTATAGATCAAACAATAGGTTCCCCACAATGCAAAGTCAAAAGCTGGAACGTGTAGGCCTGTCACAGTCCAGAGAATGTAAGTCCCTAATAAGGATAGTTCCATTGTTTTCATTACAGCTAGGAGATACAAAACCAATACCGTAACTCATCTAAAAATGAAAGAATGAATAATACAAGCCATGAACAAATTAAACATTTTTTTTTTAAGAATTCCAACGTAATATTTTTAATTTCTAAATTCAAGGTCCATAACTCTCTTCATCTAGGAGTCCAAAAAACATATCTATAATCAAACAGCAGAAAAAAAGTAACATTCTACTGTTATAAAACCATTCCTAAAGGTTCGATAATTCTGTTTCAAGGGTTGTGCTTCCTACATATTGTTTTGCACAACTCTTACACATTATAAGATATACAATGCAAACAAATAATAATACAAAAATATCAGAATGAAATAAGATTTCTTACTGCTTGATGCAGAAACTAAATCTTTTACTGAGTTGGTAACCAAAGAGAGTCATTTACCATTTATGAAAGGTTTATCTACTTGTCAAACATAAGCACTTACTTAACCATTACCTGAATATGCCTTATTCAGAACTTTAACTCAGAACTTACACCCAGGGAGCCACTGGCTCCTAGAATTTTTCCCAGGCTTCTTACTTTTTGGGTTATTCTCCATATTTTTAAATAAAAGTCAGCTATTGATGTAGGGTTTGCTTGAATGTTTGGGGTTGCCAAATAAACTGTGAGAGCAAGTGTTGAAAAGTACCAATTAAGAGGGGCATGGAGTACTGTCAAAACCATCATCAATAAGTGGAGAAAATGTGGCACTACAGAGACATTGCAAAGATCAGGACAACCCTCCAAAGCTGAAGAGAGGTCGAAAAGAAAACATATCAGGGAGGCTACCAAGAGGTCAATAGCAACACTGAAGGAGCTACAGGAATTTATGTCAGGTACCGGTTATTCTTTGCATGCGATTACCATCTTTTGTATTCTGCACATGTCTAGGCTATGAGGTAGGGTGGCAAGATCTTTCAAAAAGGAGCATCCAAGTCAGTCTAAATTATGCCAAAATTTTCATTCAGTCAGCCCAAACCATGTGGGAAAATGTGTTATGGTCTGACAAGACAACGTTTGAACATTTCGGCCTAAATTGTAAAAGATGTTTGGTGGAAAGCCAAAACAGTTCAGCATCCAAGAAACACCATACCGACTTTGAAGCTTAGTGGTGGTAGCATCATGCTTTGGGGCTGCTTCTCTTCAGCTAGGTCAGAGGCTCTTGTCATGATAGATGGAATAATAAAATAGCTCCAAAGAAAAAGATATTTTGGCATAAAGCCTGCTGGCCTCCGAAAGAAAGATGAAGATGGAGAGGAATTTCACGTTCCAACATGACAAGTCGACCAAGGCATGGATTCAGAGAAGGAAAATCAAAGTCAGAGTCCAGACCTAAATCCCATTGGATAACTGTGGATTGACCTAAAAAGAGCTGTACAAAAGGAGATCCCCTCGCAATTTGAAGGAATTTGAACATATTTTGAAAAGAATAGTGGGATAAAATCCCAAAGTCTAGATGTGCAAAGCTAATAGAGACTTATTCACAAATAATTTCTGCTGTAATAAATGCAAAAGGCGCTTCCACAAAGTATTAGTCAGGTGGGGTGTGCACACTTATACATACATGTGTGTGCTTCTTTGTAAATATAAACACTTCTCGATCTGCATTAAAAAGAATCATTGTTTAGTGTAAAAATTAATGTCTTTTATGTAGCACTGGATCCAAAGGGGGAAGATGCAGCATTTTTTTTAAAGCTTTTACCTATTTAGAAGTCTACTGACATCCAGATTGTAATGCATCTTTTACCTTCTGATCAGTATACAAACATAATGGCAACATTGTTTGATGTGACATAATTGAACAACTTCTTCGCTTATTGCCATGATTTATTACCACTCACAAGACATATGATAAATTACCAGGATGTGTGGCTGCATAAGAAGAAGTATTCACTGTAGAAAGATGATTCTTTTGTCATTTTATAGATTAATAGTCAGACTTCAAATAGAACACACTTAGGAAGTTGTGGGCGGTGCTAATCTAGCCCAGGCATGGCGTCTATGGTATTTGGAGGTGGGGCTAAGTTCTGAGCATTTCTGGGCAGGTAAGGATGTGGGTGGCACCTCTTGGCCTTCTGTGTAAAAAATAATGCTTCTTGAGAACAAATTATTTATTTTGTATTATAAATGAGAGATCTATATAAGATATTTATCTCCACCCCTTCAAGATAACAGGCAAATATTGATGTGGAAATATAACATAAACACAAGATTTCCACATCATTATTTGCCTGTTATCTTGAAGGGGTGGAGATAAATATCCTATATAGATCTCTGATTTATAATACAAAAGAAATAATTTGTTCTCAAGAAGCATTATTTTATACACAGAAGGCCAAGAGGTGCCACCCACATCCTTGCCTACAACTATTCTCTTGTTTTGATGGCACTCTGTGAGAAGTACGATCAGTGGGCAGGCCAAGCACCGTGTTCAGTAGACACCACTGTTTTCATTTCTGGGCAGGGTTTGGTTGTTTTTAGGCAGATTTGTTGGTTCACTAGCCTCTCTAGGCATCATTGCCCGATGATGTAGGCGCACACACACCATTATTACTCTCTTGACCTCACCATACACAGTCAGTACAGTGCGTGGCCTCTCTCTGCATACAGTACCTTGGCGCCTTTGCGCACCTAGTTCACAGACTTGGCAACCACACAGACCCTCGGCGTCTATACCCCTGCAGTCCCTCGCCGTCTATACCCCTGCAGTCCCTCGGCGTCTATACCCCTGCAGTCCCTCGGCGTCTATACCCCTGCAGTCCCTCGGCGTCTATACCCCTGCAGTCCCTCGGCGTCTATACCCCTGCAGTCCCTCGGCGTCTATACCCCTGCAGTCCCTCGGCGTCTATACCCCTGCAGTCCCTCGGCGCCTATACCCCTGCAGTCCCTCGGCGCCTATACCCCTGCAGTCCCTCGGCGCCTATACCCCTGCAGTCCCTCGGCGCCTATACCCCTGCAGTCCCTCGGCGCCTATACCCCTGCAGTCCCTCGGCGCCTATACCCCTGCAGTCCCTCGGCGCCTATACCCCTGCAGTCCCTCGGCGCCTATACCCCTGCAGTCCCTCGGCGCCTATACCCCTGCAGTCCCTCGGCGTCTATACCCCTGCAGTCCCTCGGCGTCTATACCCCTGCAGTCCCTCGGCGTCTATACCCCTGCAGTCCCTCGGCGTCTATACCCCTGCAGTCCCTCGGCGTCTATACCCCTGCAGCCCCTCGGCGTCTATACCCCTGCAGTCCCTCGGCGTCTATACCCCTGCAGTCCCTCGGCGTCTATACCCCTGCAGTCCCTCGGCGTCTATACCCCTGCAGTCCCTCGGCTTCCATACCCCTGCATTCTCTCTGCTTCTATACCACTGCAGTCACTCTGCATCTATACCCCTGCAATCCCTTTGCTTCTATACCCTTGCAGTCCCTTTGCTTCTATACCCCTGCAGTCCCTTGGTTTCCATACTCCTCCAGTCCCTCAGTTTCTATACTTATATAGTCTCTTGGTTTGTCTAAAGCAATTAGACACCAACTCATATACGCACACAGTCTCTTTTCTTCCCCATTACACAAGTTCCTCACCTTATGAGGCACAGTCTATGGCCTCTCTAGACACACTCTACCCTGCCCTCTGTAACATTGATACTTGTAAGAGGGCAGCTCTGACATGCTGCCTTGCCATAAAATAAAGGGCCTCTCTGCTTCATTTCCCTTTTGTCTGGGGCAGTAAATTAAAGAGTTTGTCTTCCGCTCAGACACGAATGATCTTCCTCCTGACATCCAAACGCATTGTGCAGTTTCACAAAAGGTGGAAAAAACATTTAATCTTTCATTGTCAGCTAAGAGAATGTTATAGAGAAAGCAGCTCCCCAACAAATGTAAGAGCAGATTAAATTCAATGTCTACACAAATGCTACGATAAAGAATCAGGAAAAAAATTAATTTGATCCAAAATATCTCGGGAGGAATAAAAAACTGCAATAATTTAACATAATCAGTGAGCACCATCTGGAACAATTAAATCGCTCAATAGAAAGCAGGGCGCCTCGAACATTATGTTATTAAGGAACGCAATTACATTGGCAAAAAATACCTTAAAAACAAAACAAGGGGAAAAAAGCTATTTTCTGCTGCATGTCAAAGTGATCTTAGCTTTGCATACAGACGAACAGTTGATAAAGAAATTAATATTATGCAAATGACATCTTGTATTAAAGATTCTTTGCGACGATGCAGTTTTAGGTGCGGACGCGGTACGCAGGCTTCATGTTTAATTCATACCCAAGATCACCTGTCAGTTTGAAATCACGATACAGAAGAGCGAGGGATTTAATTGGAAAACTCCGTTGCATCTTTCAATTATTAGGAGTAAATTAAAAGCAGATGCAGGCGGCGTATTAAGGATTTCCGAGAGGGCGCGGGAAATAAGAGATTCATTGTAGCTGGTCTGCAGTAGCGTACAGGAGATGGGAGACAGCTTGAGAAATGAAATCTGTGCAGTATGGTATCTAGAAGCACAATTTAACCCAAGGAGGTAGGAACAGCTTTAAGAGTTTAAGTTGTTTCTATAAGAAGTGTACTCATGGAAATGACATGCTTAAGGGTTAGTCATTGTAAAGAGAGAAGTATACCAACGGCAATAACATATATAAGGGATCTGTTACTGCTAGGAACAAAGTGCACTAATGGCAGTGACATGTTTACAGGATCGGTCCCAGCTGGGGATAAAGTGCACTAATGACAGTGACATGCTTACAGGATCAGTCCCTGCTAGGTATAAAGTGCACTAATGACAGTGACATGCTTACAGGATCAGTCCCTGCTAGGTATAAAGTGCACTAATGACAGTGACATGCTTACAGGATCAGTCCCTGCTAGGTATAAAGTGCACTAATGACAGTGACATGCTTACAGGATCAGTCCCTGCTAGGTATAAAGTGCACTAATGACAGTGACATGCTTACAGGATCAGTCCCTGCTAGGTATAAAGTGCACTAATGACAGTGACATGTTTACAGGATCAGTCCCTGCTAGGGATAAAGTGCACTAATGACAGTGACATGTTTACAGGATCAGTCCCTGCTAAGGATACAGTGCACTAATGACAGTGACATGTTTACAGGATCAGTTCCTGCAAGGTATAAAGTGCACTAATGACATTGACATGTTTACAGGATCAGTCACTAGATTCTTGATAAAGCTCAGAAGGGTGAAACGCGTTGAATGGGACCTGCTACACTATACTAAACTTCATTTTCCACTGTCACAAAGCTGTGTGACCCTGCAACTTTAAACTTTTCTCCTGACCCTGCAAGTTAAAATCTACCTTTGGTAACTTCAGGGAACACGGTGTTACTGCTAAACACTGACCAAAGATTTCTTCAAACCTCAAGAAGTCTGAGGGAACCCAGATGAAAGTAATATTTGGACTATAAGAAGAAAGGAAAACAAAAAAAAGGATAACTACATCACCATAACGGATCATCACCCCTGACCTCTGAATCAAAGAGAAGGTCAGGTGACTTATCAGAAGCACCAGGATCTAACAGTCTGTGAATCCCTCACAGTGAAGAATATCAGCGGTTGCAACCAGGACAGATTAAGGTACCTCTACACTAATTTGCACTGCGGTTTTTAAATCACGCAAACTGAACCTTAAAGACATCAAGGTATTCATCTGTTAAATTAACCATTTCCATTAACCACGATTGTTTTGGCACTAAAATCAGAATAACGGCTGTTTTTTGCCTTTTAACTATCCAGCACACCTGAGCCAATTATATGTCCAAGGAGAGTAACTGTGTAACTTTATAACGGTATTTGTTACCAAAGAACTGCAAAGCTGTTACGCTAAATTTCTAATCCCAGTTGTATCGAAGCCGTTACGCTCACCTTCTAATTACAGTTGAATAAATTTGAACATTAACGCTGAATCTATTTGCTTTTAATATATTAAGATTGAAACATTTGTGTCTTTTAAATATTCAATTCACCAATTTGTTGCTTACCATATGTTATCTATAGAATTAATTCTTTTATACCTGGAATTCTAGGGTTTATAAATATATGGTTCTAGTCTGTTTTTATAAGTGTTGTATAAGGGAGACGTCCCTTTATTAATTAGGAATAGCATTTGCTGTTGTTTTTATGTGTTATAAGAATTTTTAAATAAACAAGATTGTATAATACATTAGTTAGATTGGCATCATCATTTCCAAGCTTTTATTAGCGCTGCTAAATAAACCCCATTTTTTTCTCTTATCCACAACTTAGTTCTCTTTGAGGGAAGAACTTTTTTAGCAGCAGTAATCCACCTTTAGGCGCTCCTATCACACTACACATAAAGTGCACTAATGACAGTGACATGTTTACAGGATCAGTCCCTGCTAGAGATAAAGTGCACTAATGACCGTGACATGTTTACAGGATCAGTCCCTGCTAGGTATAAAGTGCACTAAAGACAGTGACATGTTTACAGGATCAGTCACTGCTAGGGATAAAGTGCACTAATGACAGTGACATGTTGACAGTATCAGACCCTGCTAGGGATAAAGTGCACTAATGACAGTGACTTGTTGACAGTATCAGACCCTGCTAGGGATAAAGTGCACTAATGACCGTGACATGTTTACAGGATCAGCCCCTGCTAGGTATAAAGTGCACTAATGACAGTGACATGTTTACAGGATCAGTCCCTGCTGGGGATAAAGTGCACTAATGACAGTGACATGTTTACAGTATCAGACCCTGCTAGGGATAAAGTGCACTAATGACAGTGACATGTTTACAGGATCAGTCCCTGCTAGGGATAAAGTGCACTAATGACCGTGACATGTTTACAGGATCAGTCCCTGCTAGGTATAAAGTGCACTAATGACAGTAACATGTTTACAGTATCAGACCCTGCTAGGGATAAAGTGCACTAATGACAGTGACATGTTTACAGGATCAGTCCCTGCTAGGGATAAAGTGCACTAATGACCGTGACATGTTTACAGGATCAGTCCCTGCTAGGTATAAAGTGCACTAAAGACAGTGACATGTTTACAGGATCAGTCACTGCTAGGGATAAAGTGCACTAATGACAGTGACATGTTGACAGTATCAGACCCTGCTAGGGATAAAGTGCACTAATGACAGTGACATGTTTACATGATCAGTCCTTGCTAAGTATAAAATGCACTTATGACAGTGACATGTTTACAGGATCAGTCACTGCTAGGTAAAAAGTGCACTAATCACAGTAACATGTTTACAGGATCAGTCCCTGCTAGGTATAAAATACAATAATGACAGTGACATGTTTACAGGATCAGTCACTGCTAGGGATAAAGTGCACTAATGACAGTGACATGTTTACAGTATCAGACCCTGCTAGGGATAAAGTGCACTAATGACAGCGACATGTTTACAGGGTCAGTCCCTGCTAGGAATAAAGTGCACTAATGACAGTGACATGTTTACAGGATCAGCCCCTGCTAGGGATAAAGTGCACTAATGACAGTGACATGTTTACAGGATCAGCCCCTGCTAGGTATAAAGTGCACCAATGACAGTGACATGTTTACAGGATCAGCCCCTGCTAGGTATAAAGTGCACTAATGACAGTGATATGTTTACAGGATCAGCCCCTGTTAGGTATAAAGTGCACTAATGACAGTGACATGTTTACAGGTTCAGTCCCTGCTAGGGATAAAGTGCACTAATGACAGTGACATGTTTAAAGGATCAGACCCTGCTAGGGATAAAGTTCACTAATGACAGTGACATGTTTACAGGATCAGTCTCTGCTAGGTATAAAGTGCACTAATGACAGTGATATGTTTACAGGATCAGACCCTGCTAGTGATAAAGTGCACTAATGACAATGAGATGTTTACAGGATCAGTCCCTGCTAGGGATAAAATGCACTAATGACAGTGACATGTTTACAGGATCAGTCCTAGCTGGGGATAAAGTGCACTAATGACAGTGACATGTTTACAGGGTCAGTCCCTGCTAGGAATAAAGTGCACTAATGACAGTGACATGTTTACAGGATCAGCCCCTGCTAGGGATAAAGTGCACTAATGACAGTGACATGTTTACAGGATCAGCCCCTGCTAGGTATAAAGTGCACTAATGACAGTGATATGTTTACAGGATCAGTCCCTGCTAGAGATAAAGTGCACTAATGACAGTGACATGTTAACAGGATCAGTCCCTGCTAGGGATAAAGTGCATTAATGACAGTGGCATGTTTACAGGATCAAACCCTGCTAGGGATAAAGTGCACTAATGACAGTGGCATGTTTATAGGATCAGTCCCTTCTAGGGATAAAGTGCACTAATGACAGTGGCATGTTTATAGGATCAGTCCCTGCTAGGAATAAAGTGCACTAATGACAGTGACATGTTTAAGGACTCTGTTAGGAGTAAAGTGTGCTAATAGCAGTGACATTTTTAGGATATTAGTCATCATGCTAGTAACAATGACACATGTCAAACAGTAGTCTTAGCTATGACCAGTAACAGGAGCAGCATGTTTAAGAGTTCACTCCACACTACGGCCAATGTACTAATGGAAGTGCCCTGACAGATACTTGGCTTGCACACACTTTAGTACAGTTGGGAGGGGAAGACTCTTCCTCAGGTAATTCATCATGTGAGAGCAGGCAGCACACATTGAGGCGACACAACACATGGTATAAAACACTGCCAGCTGTCACCTGCCTGCAACACATAGCCAAGCGACTGCTACCCTTTCCTTGCCAGTAAAGCCCATTTGACACAGAGGAGAACTAGATTCATCTGCTGAGACATTATATACAAGGGAAAAGAAAGAGTTAAAAATCCAGGACTAGTCTACTGCACCTGGTTATCCCGCTCTATGCAAAACCTCATGCGGTTATTTCTCTAAGGAGAAGGAATCAGATTTACTTTGTCCGCAGATCTCTGATAATCCCACCCAGCTGTGGCCTTGTTGCCCCCAGCCAGTATCTGAGGTTTACACGTCCTGCCAGACTGTTGTTCCAAATAGGACTATAAATCCATCTGTAATGAAATCTATGTCCCATGCACATTCAGCTTGTCTACACCAATTTACTGTCATCTAGAACCATCTAGTCAATTTCAAGCCTACTGAGATGTGGGTTTAAAAAGAACTTTTCCTGCAGTGTGTTAGTTTTCAAGACTAAATTTTGTGGCTTAGAATTCCCTCTTCACTGAGTATCAGCACTCTGGCTTATATGGGACAATCCTGGTTTAGCAGCTCAGTCCCGCTGCTCTCCCTTCCCTATAAATGTCTAACCATATCCCAGACCAATACTGACACTCCAGAACCCAACCATACACACTTCCCTATTTCTGTCCCATGGACCATAACTCCGCCCACAGGCTGCTATAACTCCTCCCCACACCTGACACTAATTTCAATCCATGATACAAACTATGAAACATGGGAGGTATATAGTACACCTTAATACATCCAACACAAACAGCTGAATGCTGCAAAAGATAGAATAATATTAAACAAAACTTGTATCATTTACTAAACATGCATATCAGAAAATCAGATTTATGAAAAATTAATTTCTTCATAAGTTTAATAATCAAACATTGTCTTCTCTAGAAATAAAAATATAATTTGTGCCACTTAAGGTCGGCAGAAAATTCCCAGAATTCTTTGGAACTTCTCCTTTTCACTCACACACACTCGCATACATTTATATCAACCCTCCTATTTCTGACAGCTTCAATTTTCAATTTAGTCCAGATAACTGTAGACTTCAAGGTTAACCCTGCTACACATCTGCATGCAATCACAACACATTTTACACTAACAAAATTGCCTTGTTTTCTGTAGATTAAAGCTCAGATTGGCTCCTCCAAGTAATAATAGGTGGAGTTTGCCTTTTGAAAAATAATTACAGAAATAAAAGAATGTTCATTTTCTTTAAAAACAAGAAAGATCTAGTTATTACAAGGTATTTACTATCTCTTTAAGTAAAGAAAAAGACAACTATATGAAATAAAAAAGGGTGTTTGAGCTTTCCTTCAAACACTATCATTGCACGTTTGATTAAATTGATATAATTTAAGTATAAATAAATATATATGTCATGTAATCACATTAACTTTCACTGTGGGTAATAGAATTTTATGTAATCATTGAGTGTTACAATAGGTCATACAGAAGATAGAAAATCAGAATTGTTTGTTAACACATTTCACCTGTGTCTAAGGACCAAGTCACTGTGGAACATCATTAGAAAGTGGACAACGCAAAGGAGATTAGCATGTGAAGAAGAGGAGGAGACGAAGCACCTTGCTTCTGAAATGAACTTCACAGGTTTTAAAGGGACATTAAAACTAAAAAAGTAACCCCTCAAAAAAATGTTTAAAGTGAGGGTAAACTCTCCCCTTTTTAAAATCAGATCTGGAATGTTAGTGATATTTTAGATGGAGTTTAATTCATTAGTTGTAACAAGGATGTGCTATAACTTATCTTTTAATATAGTTATGAAATTCAAATTCCCAGCGCTCTGCTGCCCACTTCAAAAGTAAATTTTTCTGTAAACCAACAGTTTGAACTGTTGTCCAATCAGCACTCTCCCCATATTGCACTTTTGTTGTAGCTAGAGCACTGATTGGAGAACAATTCACACCGTTAACTCACAGAATAATTTAATTTTGAAGTGGGCGGTGGAGCGTGGGGAATTTGAATTTCATAACTACAGGGAGTGCAGAATTATTAGGCAAATGAGTATTTTGACCACATCATCCTCTTTATGCATGTTGTCTTACTCCAAGCTGTATAGGCTCGAAAGCCTACTACCAATTAAGCATATTAGGTGATGTGCATCTCTGTAATGAGAAGGGGTGTGGTCTAATGACATCAACACCCTATATCAGGTGTGCATAATTATTAGGCAACTTCCTTTCCTTTGGCAAAATGGGTCAAAAGAAGGACTTGACAGGCTCAGAAAAGTCAAAAATAGTGAGATATCTTGCAGAGGGATGCAGCACTCTTAAAATTGCAAAGCTTCTGAAGCGTGATCATCGAACAATCAAGCGTTTCATTCAAAATAGTCAACAGGGTTGCAAGAAGCGTGTGGAAAAACCAAGGCTCAAAAGAACTGAGAAAAGTCAAGCGTGCAGCTGCCAAGATGCCACTTGCCACCAGTTTGGCCATATTTCAGAGCTGCAACATCACTGGAGTGCCCAAAAGCACAAGGTGTGCAATACTCAGAGACATGGCCAAGGTAAGAAAGGCTGAAAGACGACCACCACTGAACAAGACACACAAGCTGAAACGTCAAGACTGGGCCAATAAATATCTCAAGACTGATTTTTCTAAGGTTTTATGGACTGATGAAATGAGAGTGAGTCTTGATGGGCCAGATGGATGGGCCCGTGGCTGGATTGGTAAAGGGCACAGAGCTCCAGTCCGACTCAGACGCCAGCAAGGTGGAGGTGGAGTACTGGTTTGGGCTGGTATCATCAAAGATGAGCTTGTGGGGCCTTTTCGGGTTGAGGATGGAGTCAAGCTCAACTCCCAGTCCTACTGCCAGTTTCTGGAAGACACCTTCTTCAAGCAGTGGTACAGGAAGAAGTCTGCATCCTTCAAGAAAAACATGATTTTCATGCAGGACAATGCTCCATCACACGCGTCCAAGTACTCCACAGCGTGGCTGGCAAGAAAGGGTATAAAAGAAGAAAATCTAATGACATGGCCTCCTTGTTCACCTGATCTGAACCCCATTGAGAACCTGTGGTCCATCATCAAATGTGAGATTTACAAGGAGGGAAAACAGTACACCTCTCTGAACAGTGTCTGGGAGGCTGTGGTTGCTGCTGCACGCAATGTTGATGGTGAACAGATCAAAACACTGACAGAATCCATGGATGGCAGGCTTTTGAGTGTCCTTGCAAAGAAAGGTGGCTATATTGGTCACTGATTTGTTTTTGAATGTCAGAAATGTATATTTGTGAATGTTGAGATGTTATATTGGTTTCACTGGTAAAAATAAATAATTGAAAACAGAATTTATGCTTACCTGATAAATTACTTTCTCCAATGGTGTGTTCGGTCCACGGCGTCATCCTTACTTGTGGGAATATCTCTTCCCCAACAGGAAATGGCAAAGAGTCCCAGCAAAGCTGGCCATATAGTCCCTCCTAGGCTCCGCCCACCCCAGTCATTCGACCGACGGACAGGAGGAAAAAATAGGAGAAACCATAGGGTGTCGTGGTGACTGTAGTTAGAGAAAATAATTCATCGGACCTGATTAAAAAACCAGGGCGGGCCGTGGACCGGACACATAGTTGAAGAAAGTAATTTATCAGGTAAGCATAAATTCTGTTTACTTGTGGGAACCAATACCAAAGCTTTAGAACACGGATGAAGGGAGGGAGCAAATCAGGTTACCTAAACGGAAGGCACCGCGGCTTGCAAAACCTTTCTCCCAAAAATAGCCTCCGAAGAAGCAAAAGTATCAAATTTGTAAAATTTGGCAAAAGTGTGCAGTGAAGACCAAGTCGCTGCCTTACATATCTGATCAACAGAAGCCTCGTTCTTGAAGGCCCATGTGGAAGCTACAGCCCTAGTGGAGTGAGCTGTGATTCTTTCAGGAGGCTGCCGTCCGGCAGTCTCATAAGCCAATCGGATGATGCTTTTAAGCCAAAAGGAAAGAGAGGTAGAAGTTGCTTTTTGACCTCTCCTTTTACCAGAATAGACGACAAACAGAGAAGAAGTTTGTCTGAACTCTTTTGTAGCTTCTAAGTAGAATTTTAGAGCACGGACTACATCTAAATTGTGTAGCAAACGTTCCTTCTTTGAAACTGGATTCGGACACAAAGAAGGTACAACTATCTCCTGATTAATATTTTTGTTGGAAACAACCTTTGGTAGAAAACCAGGCTTAGTACGCAAAACAACCTTATCTGAATGGAACACCAGATAGGGTGGAGTACACTGTAGAGCAGATAACTCAGAAACTCTTCTAGCAGAAGAAATAGCAACCAAAAACAAAACTTTCCAAGATAACAACTTAATATCTATGGAATGTAAAGGTTCAAACGGAACCCCTTGAAGAACTGAAAGAACTAGATTTAAACTCCAAGGAGGAGTCAAAGGTCTGTAAACAGGCTTGATCCTAACCAAAGCCTGAACAAATGCTTGAACATCTGGCACAACTGCCAGTCGTTTGTGTAGTAGGACAGATAAAGCAGAAATCTGTCCCTTTAGAGAACTCGCAGATAATCCTTTATCCAAAACTTCTTGTAGAAAGGAAAGAATCCTAGGAATCTTTATCTTATTCCATGGGAATCCCTTGGATTCACACCAGCAGATATATCTTTTCCATATTTTATGGTAAATCTTTCTAGTTACCGGTTTTCTGGCTTGAACCAGAGTATTTATCACGAAATCTGAAAACCCACGCTTTGATAGAATCAAGCGTTCAATCTCCAAGCCGTCAGCTGGAGGGAGACCAGATTTGGATGTTCGAATGGACCCTGAACAAGAAGGTCCTGTCTCAAAGGTAGCTTCCATGGTGGAACCGATGACATATTCACCAGGTCTGCATACCAAGTCCTGCGTGGCCACGCAGGAGCTATCAAGATCACTGAGGCCCTCTCCTGTTTGATCCTGGCTACCAGCCTGGGAATGAGAGGAAACGGTGGAAACACGTAAGCTAGGTTGAAGGTCCAAGGCGCTACTAGTGCATCCACTAGAGTCGCCTTGGGATCCCTGGATCTGGACCCGTAGCAAGGAACCTTGAAGTTCTGACGAGACGCCATCAGATCCATATCTGGAATGCCCCATAGTTGCGTCAACTGGGCAAAGATCTCCGGGTGGAGTTCCCACTCCCCCGGATGGAATGTCTGACGACTCAAATAATCCGCTTCCCAGTTTTCCACACCTGGAATGTGGATCGCAGATAGGTGGCAGGAGTGATTCTCCGCCCATTGTATGATTTTGGTCACTTCTTTCATCGCCAGGGAACTCCTTGTTCCCTCCTGATGATTGAGATACGCAACAGTCGTCATGTTGTCTGATTGGAATCTTATGAATCTGGCCTTTGCAAGCTGAGGCCAAGCCCTGAGAGCATTGAATATCGCTCTTAGTTCCAGAATGTTTATCGGGAGAAGAAACTCTTCCCGAGACCACAGTCCCTGAGCTTTCAGGGATTCCCAGACCACGCCCCAGCCCACTAGGCTGGCGTGGGTCGTGACGATGACCCACTCTGGACTGCGGAAGCTCATTCCCTGGGATAGGTGATCCTGGGTTAGCCACCAACGGAGTGAGTCTCTGGTCTTCTGATCTACTTGAATCACTGGAGACAAGTCTGTATAGTCCCCATTCCACTGTTTCAGCATGCACAGTTGTAATGGTCTTAGATGAATTCGCGCAAAAGGAACTATGTCCATTGCTGCAACCATCAATCCTACTACTTCCATGCACTGAGCTACGGAAGGACGAGGAATAGAATGAAGAACTTGACAAGCGTTTAGAAGTTTTGACTTTCTGACTTCTGTCAAGAAAATCCTCATTTCTAAGGAATCTATTATTGTTCCCAAGAAGGGAACTCTTGTCGACGGAGACAGGGAACTTTTTTCTATGTTCACCTTCCATCCGTGAGATCTGAGAAAGGCCAGAACGATGTCTGAGTGAGCCTTTGCCTTTGAAAGAGACGACGCTTGTACTAGAATGTCGTCCAAGTACGGTACTACTGCAATGCCCCTTGGTCTTAGACCCGCTAGAAGGGATCTGAGTACCTTTGTGAAAATCCTTGGAGCAGTGGCTAACCCGAATGGGAGGGCCACAAACTGGTAATGTTTGTCCAGAAAGGCAAACCTTAGGAACTGATGATGTTCTTTGTGGATAGGGATATGTAGATACGCATCCTTTAGATCCACGGTAGTCATAAATTGACCATCCTGAATTGTGGGTAGAATCGTTCGAATGGTTTCCATCTTGAACGATGGTACTCTGAGAAATTTGTTTAGGATCTTTAAATCCAGGATTGGTCTGAAAGTTCACTCTTTTTTGGGAACTACAAACAGATTTGAGTAAAAACAGAATTTATGTTTACCTGATAAATTACTTTCTCCAACGGTGTGTCCGGTCCACGGCGTCATCCTTACTTGTGGGATATTCTCTTCCCCAACAGGAAATGGCAAAGAGCCCAGCAAAGCTGGTCACATGATCCCTCCTAGGCTCCGCCTACCCCAGTCATTCGACCGACGTTAAGGAGGAATATTTGCATAGGAGAAACCATATGATACCGTGGTGACTGTAGTTAAAGAAAATAAAATATCAGACCTGATTAAAAAACCAGGGCGGGCCGTGGACCGGACACACCGTTGGAGAAAGTAATTTATCAGGTAAACATAAATTCTGTTTTCTCCAACATAGGTGTGTCCGGTCCACGGCGTCATCCTTACTTGTGGGAACCAATACCAAAGCTTTAGGACACGGATGAAGGGAGGGAGCAAATCAGGTCACCTAAATGGAAGGCACCACGGCTTGCAAAACCTTTCTCCCAAAAATAGCCTCAGAAGAAGCAAAAATATCAAACTTGTAAAATTTGGTAAAAGAGTGCAGTGAAGACCAAGTCGCTGCCCTACATATCTGATCAACAGAAGCCTCGTTCTTGAAGGCCCATGTGGAAGCCACAGCCCTAGTGGAATGAGCTGTGATTCTTTCAGGAGGCTGCCGTCCGGCAGTCTCGTAAGCCAATCTGATGATGCTTTGAATCCAAAAAGAGAGAGAGGTAGAAGTTGCTTTTTGACCTCTCCTTTTACCAGAATACACAACAAACAAGGAAGATGTTTGTCTAAAATCCTTTGTAGCATCTAAATAGAATTTTAGAGCGCGAACAACATCCAAATTGTGCAACAAACGTTCCTTCTTCGAAACTGGTTTCGGACACAGAGAAGGCACGACTATCTCCTGGTTAATGTTTTTGTTAGAAACAACTTTTGGAAGAAAACCAGGTTTAGTACGTAAAACCACCTTATCTGCATGGAACACCAGATAAGGAGGAGAACACTGCAGAGCAGATAATTCTGAAACTCTTCTAGCAGAAGAAATTGCAACGGAATGTAAGGGTTCAAACGGAACCCCCTGAAGAACTGAAAGAACTAAGTTGAGACTCCAAGGAGGAGTCAAATGTTTGTAGACAGGCTTGATTCTAACCAGAGCCTGAACAAAGGCTTGAACATCTGGCACAGCTGCCAGCTTTTTGTGAAGTAACACAGACAAGGCAGAAATCTGTCCCATCAAGGAACTTGCAGATAATCCTTTTTTCAATCCTTCTCGAAGGAAGGATAGAATCTTAGGAATCTTAACCTTGTCCCAAGGGAATCCTTTAGATTCACACCAACAGATATATTTTTTTCCAAATTTAGTGGTAAATGTTTCTAGTTACAGGCTTTCTGGCCTGAACAAGAGTATCAATAACAGAATCTGAGAACCCTCGCTTTGATAAGATCAAGCGTTCAATCTCCAAGCAGTCAGCTGGAGTGGGACCAGATTCGGATGTTCGAACGGACCTTGAACAAGAAGGTCTCGTCTCAAAGGTAGCTTCCATGGTGGAGCCGATGACATATTCACCAGATCTGCATACCAAGTCCTGCGTGGCCACGCAGGAGCTATCAAGATCACCGACGCCCTCTCCTGATTGATCCTGGCTACCAGCCTGGGGATGAGAGGAAACGGCGGGAATACATAAGCTAGTTTGAAGGTCCAAGGTGCTACTAGTGCATCTACTAGAGCCGCCTTGGGATCCCTGGATCTGGACCCGTAGCAAGGAACCTTGAAGTTCTGACGAGAGGCCATCAGATCCATGTCTGGAATGCCCCACAGTTGAGTGATTTGGGCAAAGATTTCCGGATGGAGTTCCCACTCCCCCGGATGCAATGTCTGACGACTCAGAAAATCCGCTTCCCAATTTTCCACTCCTGGGATGTGGATTGCAGACAGGTGGCAGGAGCGAGTCTCCGCCCATTGAATGATTTTGGTCACTACTTCCATCGCCAGGGAACTCCTTGTTCCCCCCTGATGGTTAATGTACGCAACAGTCGTCATGTTGTCTGATTGAAACCGTATGAACTTGGCCCTCGCTAGCTGAGGCCAAGCCTTGAGAGCATTGAATATCGCTCTCAGTTCCAGAATATTTATCGGTAGAAGAGATTCTTCCCGAGACCAAAGACCCTGAGCTTTCAGGGAACCCCAGACCGCGCCCCAGCCCATCAGACTGGCGTTGGTCGTGACAATGACCCACTCTGGTCTACGGGAGGTCACCCCTTGTGACATGTTGTCCAGGGACAGCCACCAACAGAGTGAGTCTCTGTATAGTCCCCATTCCACAGACTGAGCATACACAGTTGTAATGGTCTTAGATGAATGCGCGCAAAAGGAACTATGTCCATTGCCGCTACCATCAAACCTATCACTTCCATGCACTGCGCTATGGAAGGAAGAGGAACGGAATGAAGTATCCGACAAGAGTTTAGAAGTTTTGTTTTTCTGGTCTCTGCCAGAAAGATCCTCATTTCTAAGGAGTCTATTATTGTTCCCAAGAAGGGAACTCTTGTCGACGGAGATAGAGAACTCTTTTCCACGTTCACTTTCCTCCGTGAGATCTGAGAAAGGCCAGGACTATGTCCGTGTGAGCCTTTGCTTGAGGAAGGGACGACGCTTGAATCAGAATGTCGTCCAAGTAAGGTACTACAGCAATGCCCCTTGGTCTTAGCACCGCCAGAAGGGACCCTAGTACCTTTGTGAAAATCCTTGGAGCAGTGGCTAATCCGAAAGGAAGCGCCACGAACTGGTAATGCTTGTCCAGGAATGCGAACCTTAGGAACCGATGATGTTCCTTGTGGATAGGAATATGTAGATACGCATCCTTTAAATCCACCGTGGTCAAGAATTGACCTTCCTGGATGGAAGGATTGTTCGAATGGTTTCCATTTTGGACGATGGAACCTTGAGAAACTTGTTTAGGATCTTGAGATCTAAGATTGGTCTGAACGTTCCCTCTTTTTTGGGAACTACGAACAGATTGGGGTAGAACCCCATCCCTTGTTCTTTTAGTGGAACAGGATGAATCACCTCCAGAAGATAACCTTGGGAGACTATTTCTAGCGCCCAAGGATCCAGAACATCTCTTGCCCAAGCCTGAGTGAAGAGAGAGAGTCTGCCCCCCACCAAATCCGGTCCCGGATCGGGAGCCCGCATCTCATGCTGTCTTGGGAGCAGTGGCAGGTTTCTTGGCCTGCTTTCCTTTGTTCCAGCCTTGCATTCTCCAGGCTGGATTGGCTTGAGAAGTATTACCCTCCTGCTTAGAGGACGTAGCACTTGGGGCTGGTCCGTTTCTGCGAAAGGGACGAAAATTAGGTTTATTTTTGGCCTTGAAAGACCTATCCTGAGGAAGGGCGTGGCCCCTTGCCCCCAGTGATATCAGAGATAATCTCTTTCAAGTCAGGGCCAAACAGTGTTTTCCCCTTGAAAGGAATGTCAAGCAATTTGTTCTTGGAAGACGCATCCGCTGACCAAGATTTTAACCAAAGCGCTCTGTGCGCCACAATAGCAAACCCAGAATTTTTCGCCGCTAACCTAGCCAATTGCAAGGTGGCGTCTAGGGTGAAAGAATTAGCCAATTTAAGAGCACGAATTCTGTCCATAATCTCCTCATAAGAAGAAGAATTACTAATAATCGCCTTTTCTAGCTCATCGAGCCAGAAACACGCGGCTGTAGTGACAGGGACAATGCATGCAATTGGTTGTAGAAGGTAACCTTGCTGAACAAACATCTTTTTTAGCAAACCTTCTAATTTTTTATCCATAGGATCTTGGAAAGTACAACTATCTTCTATGGGTATAGTGGTGCGCTTGTTTAGAGTAGAAACCGCCCCCTCGACCTTGGGGACTGTCTGCCATAAGTCCTTTCTGGGGTCGACTATAGGAAACAATTTTCTTTAAATATGGGGGGAGGTACGAAAGGTATACCGGGCCTGTCCCATTCTTTATTAACAATGTACGCCACCCGCTTGGGTATAGGAAAAGCTTCGGGGGGCCCCGGGGCCTCTAGGAACTAGTCCATTTTACATAGTGTTTCTGGAATGACCAGATAATCACAATCATCCAAATTGGATAACACCTCCTTAAGCAGAGCGCGGAGATGTTCCAACTTAATTTTAAAAGTAATCACATCAGGTTCAGCTTGTTGAGAAATTTTTCCTGAATCTGAAATTTCTCCCTCAGACAAAACCTCCCTGGCTCCCTCAGACTGGTGTAGGGGCCCTTCAGAAACAAAATCATCAGCGTTCTCATGCTCTTCAGTATTTTCTAAAACAGAGCAGTCGCGCTTTCGCTGATAAGTGGGCATATTGGCTAAAATGTTTTTGATAGAATTATCCATTACAGCCGTTAATTGTGTTGCATAGTAAGGAGTATTGGCGCGCTAGATGTACTAGGGGCCTCCTGTATGGGCAAGACTGGTGTAGACGAAGGAGGGGATGATGCAGTACCATGCTTACTCCCCTCACTTGAGGAATCATCTTGGGCATCATTTTTTCTAAATTTTTTATGACATAAATCACATCTATTTAAATGAGAAGGAACCTTGGCTTCCCCACAGTCAGAACATAATCTATCTGGTAGTTCAGACATGTTAAACAGGCATACACTTGATAACAAAGCACAAAAAACGTTTTAAAATAAAACCGTTACTGTCACTTTAAATTTTAAACTGAACACACTTTATTACTGCAATTGCGAAAAAGTATGAAGGAATTGTCCAAAATTCACCAAAATTTCACCACAGTGTCTTAAAGCCTTAAAAGTATTGCACACCAAATTTGGAAGCTTTAACCCTTAAAATAACGGAACCGGAGCCGTTTTTATATTTAACCCCTTTACAGTCCCTGGAATCTGCTTTGCTGAGACCCAACCAAGCCCAAAAGGGAATACGATACCAAATAATGCCTTCAGAAAGACTTTTCTATGTATCAGAGCTCCACACACATGCAGCTGCATGTCATGCTGTTCTCAAAAACAAGTGCGCCATACCGGCGCGAAAATGAGGCTCTGACTATGATTAGGGAAAGCCCCTATAGAATAAGGTGTCTAAAACAGTGCCTGCCGATATTATTTTACAAAAAATACCCAGATTAAATGATTCCTCAAGGCTAAATATGTGTAAATATGATCGATTTAGCCCAGAAAATGTCTACAGTCTTAATAAGCCCTTGTGAAGCCCTTATTTACTATCTGAATAAAAATGGCTTACCGGATCCCATAGGGAAAATGACAGCTTCCAGCATTACATCGTCTTGTTAGAATGTGTCATACCTCAAGCAGCAAAAGACTGCTCACTGTTCCCCCAACTGAAGTTAATTCCTCTCAACAGTCCTGTGTGGAACAGCCATGGATTTTAGTAACGGTTGCTAAAATCATTTTCCTCATACAAACAGAAATCTTCATCTCTTTTCTGTTTCAGAGTAAATAGTACATACCAGCACTATTTTAAAATAACAAACTCTTGATTGAATAATAAAAACTACAGTTAAACACTAAAAAACTCTAAGCCATCTCCTTGGAGATGTTGCCTGTACAACGGCAAAGAGAATGACTGGGGTAGGCGGAGCCTAGGAGGGATCATGTGACCAGCTTTGCTGGGCTCTTTGCCATTTCCTGTTGGGGAAGAGAATATCCCACAAGTAAGGATGACGCCGTGGACCGGACACACCTATGTTGGAGAAATCCCATTCCTTGTTCCGCCGTTGGAACTGGGTGTATCACTCCCATCTTTAACAGGTCTTCTACACAATGTAAGAATGCCTGTCTCTTTATTTGGCTTGAGGATAAGTGAGACATGTGGAACCTTCCCCTTGGGGGTAGTTCCTTGAATTCCAGAAGATAACCCTGAGAAACTATTTCTAGCATCCAGGGATCCTTAACATCTCTTGCTCAAGCCTGAGCAAAGAGAGAGAGTCTGCCCCCCACTAGATCCGGTCCCGGATCGGGGGCTACTCCTTCATGCTGTTTTGTTAGCAGCGGCAGGCTTCTTGGCCTGCTTACCCTTGTTCAAGCCTTGCATCGGTTTCCAGGCTGGTTTGGTCTGTGAGGTATTACCCTCTTGCTTAGAGGATGCAGAATAAGAGCCCGGTCCGTTCCTGAAATTACGAAAGGAACGAAAATTAGACTTATTCTTGGGTTTGAAAGGCCTATCTTGTGGGAGGGCGTGGCCCTTTCCCCCAGTGATGTCTGAGATAATCTCTTTCAATTCTGGCCCAAAGAGAGTTTTACCCTTGAAAGGGATATTAAGCAATTTTGTCTTGGATGATACATCCGCTGACCAAGACTTTAGCCAAAGCACTCTGCGCGCCACAATTGCAAACCCTGAATTTTTCGCCGCTAATCTAGCTATTTGCAAAGCGGCATCTAAAATAAAAGAGTTAGCCAACTTAAGTGCGTGAACTCTGTCCATAACCTCCTCATATGGAGTCTCTCTACTGAGCGACTTTTCTAGTTCCTCGAACCAGAACCACGCTGCTGTAGTGACAGGAACAATGCACGAAATGGGTTGAAAAAGGTAACCTTGCTGTACAAAAATCTTTTTAAGCAAACCCTCCAATTTTTTATCCATAGGATCTTTGAAAGCACAATTATCCTCGATAGGAATAGTAGTGCGCTTGTTTAGAGTAGAAACTGCCCCCTCGACCTTAGGGACTGTCTGCCATAAGTCCTTTCTGGGGTCGACCATAGGAAATAATTTCTTAAATATAGGAGGGGGAACAAAAGGTATGCCGGGCTTCTCCCATTCCTTATTCACTATGTCCGCCACCCGCTTGGGTATAGGAAAAGCGTCGGGGTGCACCGGAACCTCTAGGAACTTGTCCATCTTGCATAATTTTTCTGGAATGACCAGGTTGTCACAATCATCCAGAGTAGATAACACCTCCTTAAGCAGTGCGCGGAGATGTTCTAATTTAAATTTAAATGTCACAACATCAGGTTCAGCCTGTTGGGAAATTTTTCCTGAATCTGAAATTTCCCCATCTGACAACACCTCCCTCATGGCCCCTTCAGATTGGTGTGAGGGTATGACAGAACAATTATCATCAGCGCCCTCCTGCTCTTCAGTGTTTAAAACAGAGTAATCGCGCTTTCTCTGATATGCAGGCATTTTGGATAAAATATTTGCTATGGAGTTATTCATTACAGCCGTCAATTGTTGCATGGTAATAAGCATTGGCGTGCTAGAAGTACTAGGGGCCTCCTGCGTGGGCAAAACTGGCGTAGACACAGAAGGAGATGATGTAGAACCATGTCTACTCCCTTCATCTGATGAATCATCTTGGGCAACTTCATTATCTGTGACAGTACTGTCCTTACTTTGTTTGGACGCTTTGGCACAATTATCACATAATTTAGAAGGGGGAGACACATTGACTTTCATACATATAGAACATAGCTTATCTGAAGGCACAGACATGTTAAACAGGCTTAAACTTGTCAGTAAAACACAAAAACCGTTTTAAAACAAAACCGTTACTGTCTCTTTAAATTTTAAACAGAGCACACTTTATTACTGAATATGTGAAAAAATATGAAGGAATTGTTCAAAATTTACCAAAATTTCACCACAGTGTCTTAAAGCATTAAAAGTATTGCACACCAATTTTCAGAGCTTTAACCCTTAAAATAACGAAACCGGAGCCGGTTACAGTTTTAACCCCTCTACAGTCCCAGCTACAGCCTTTGCTGCGACTCTACCAAGCCCAGAGGGGAATACGATACCAAATGACGCCTTCTAGGAACTTTTCCAACTATTTTCAGGTCCTCACACATGCATCTGCAAGTCTTGCTCTCAAAAACAACTGCGCAGTAATGGCGCGAAAATGAGGCTCAGCCTACAACTGGGAAGGCCCTTCCTGACTGGAAAAGGTGTCTAACATAGTGCCTGACGTTAAAAAACGTTCCCCAAGTTTATAAGTGTGAAATACCAGCATAAACATGTATAAAATGCCCAAATAAAGCAATCGATTTTGCCCATAAAAGTGTCTACCAGTTTTATAGCCCATATTAAGCCCTTTATTCTGCTTGAGACTAAGAAAATGGCTTACCGGTCCCCATGAGGGGAAATGACAGCCTTCCAGCATTACACAGTCTTGTTAGAAATATGGCTAGTCATACCTTAAGCAGAAAAGTCTGCTGTTTCCCCCAACTGAAGTTACTTCATCTCAACAGTCCTATGTGGAAACAGCAAAGGATTTTAGTTACTGTCTGCTAAAATCATCTTCCTCTCACAAACAGAATTCTTCATCTCTTTCTGTTTCAGAGTAAATAGTACATACCAGCACTATTTTAAAATAACAAACTCTTGATAGTAGAATAAAAAACTACAACTAAAACCACATACTCTTAACCATCTCCGTGGAGATGTTGCCTGTGCAACGGCAAAGAGAATGACTGGGGTGGGCGGAGCCTAGGAGGGACTATATGGCCAGCTTTGCTGGGACTCTTTGCCATTTCCTGTTGGGGAAGAGATATTCCCACAAGTAAGGATGACGCCGTGGACCGGACACACCAATGTTGGAGAAATGGGTATATATTTGTTTTTTGTTAAGTTGCCTAATAATTATGCACAGTAATAGTCACCTGCACACACAGATATCCCCCTAAAATAGCTAAAACTAAAAACAAACTAAAAACTACTTCCAAAAATATTCAGCTTTGATATTAATGAGTTTTTTGGGTTCATTGACAACATGGTTGTTGTTCAATAATAAAATGAATCCTCAAAAATACAACTTGCCTAATAATTCTGCACTCCCTGTATATCAAAAAGTAAGTTATAGCGCAACTTAATTACATCTGATGAATTAAACTTCATCTAAAATATCACTAACATTATGGATATGTTTTAAAAGGCGGAGATTTTGCCATCACTTTAATTAATGAAAAATATATAAACTTTTTTTTTGCTTTATTTTGTAATAAAATACCTCTGAAAATTGTTCTTGTCGAAATTCCTCCCAGAGAGGCTGGAACTTTTTCTCTTACACCAGTGCACAGTTTCTCCAGCCATGTATTCGCTTATGGTGAATTACCACTGTTATCATAACAAGCAAAAGTATTGCTTGCAGTAGCAGACGATACTAAATTTATTTTTAGATATTATGGTGGAGCAAGATATAGCACTGTGTGCTTACGTTATAACTTACAGGTAGGTTGCATTTTAGCACTTATGTAGGTTGTAAGGATATGAATGTAAACAATGAACATATACATTTATATTTAGTTATATAGCGGAGATTAGAAATGTGCGTCTGTTTGTTAAAAAAGAAACAACACACATACAAGTACAACTTTGTGATTAGACTGCAAGTGTCCATTTGTTATGTGCAACAGATATATTAAAATAAATAAATTGTAAAATATATGTACTCATTTGACTAAACAAATCTGGATTATTCATTGCAACAGGTTTCTCAACATGAAACTGCAGTTTCCAATTAGTGTTCAGTGAACCTTTAAGTCCCACTCAGTGTGTGTGTGTGTGTGTGTATGTGTGTGTGTGTATGTGTGTATATGTGTGTGTATGTGTATGTGTGTGTGTATATGTGTGTAGAGGGGAGAAAAGAAGGAGGCGCCACAATAGTGTGAAATCGTAGATGAATAGGACCCCCACAAAACGATACAAGATCACTTACTGGATTCAGAGCACTTGAGAAGTGCCACAGGTGCAGGCTGACCTATTCACAAGCTGTCCAGCGAGCTTATCCTCACGATTTACTCCGATCCAGTAGCCAAAGTGAAGATTTCATGAAACCCCACAAGTATTTGGGGTCGCAAAAATGCCCAATGATGGTACGAGTATCCTCCTCAGGGCAAAAGTACAGCTAAAATTGATATGTCAAAAGCTGATCACTGATAAAAAGTTAAAAATAGCTTTTCAAAGCAAAGATAAAAACAAGCGTGATGACAGATAGGTTAAAATATAACATATAAGTTTATTAAAACCTAATACACTACGCGTTACCCGGTCACAACAACCGTTTCACCTGATGAAACGGTTGTTGTGACCGGGTAACGCGTAGTGTATTAGGTTTTAATAAACTTATATGTTATATTTTAACCTATCTGTCATCACGCTTGTTTTTATCTTTGCTTTGAAAAGCTATTTTTAACTTTTTATCAGTGATCAGCTTTTGACATATCAATTTTAGCTGTACTTTTGCCCTGAGGAGGATACTCGTACCATCATTGGGCATTTTTGCGACCCCAAATACTTGTGGGGTTTCATGAAATCTTCACTTTGGCTACTGGATCGGAGTAAATCGTGAGGATAAGCTCGCTGGACAGCTTGTGAATAGTTCAGCCTGCACCTGTGGCACTTCTCAAGTGCTCTGAATCCAGTAAGTGATCTTGTATCGTTTTGTGGGGGTCCTATTCATCTACGATTTCACACTATTGTGGCGCCTCCTTCTTTTCTCCCCTCTATCTGCAGATCGTCGCTGGTGCCATCAGCTTTGGAAGGAGTATTTGCTGCCGCATACCCGCTATTTGAGGGAACACCCGGAGGAAATAATCTCCACTCCATGAACTTTGGATAAGAACTATATATACACCCTATTTGTTTTTGGGCACCTATTGTATGTATCTGGTTATTATATGCTATACCTCCATTAATATGTGTCTCTAACATTGTTTGTTACTATTATGCGTTTGTAACCACTCTCGCATTGATAGTTATTTCATCTCAGCAACATAGTTGCTGGAGGTTGTTTTCGATATCTTTATTTTTTGATTTGGAAGACACAGCAGTAACACTTTATAGGCACAGTGTTTTTATCTATATCCACAGTTATTTTGTTATATTTTTTGTACACTCACATGTACTTTTATATATAGTTATCCATCACTTTAAGAATATAGTTGTGAATACATATCACACACATATCTAATCCTTGTCCTTTGTTGAAGAGGGCAGTTAAGACTTTGGGATATACATCACATGTTCACTTTTTGTACACTTTATTCGTGTGCATATTTAGGCGCCTTCATTTTTTTACATCACCTTTGTGTATATGTGTGTGTATATGTGTGCGTACGTATGTGTGCGTGCGTATGTGTGCGTGCGTATGTGTGCGTGCGTATGTGTGCGTGCGTATGTGAGTGTGCGCGTATGTGTGTGCACGTGAAAAAATTATCATTATAGTTTACTATTCATGGGTTAAAAGTTACTAGCCCTGAGGGAAACAGTTACTAGCCCATTCATGTTAAATATATATATAATTGCACTAATACTGAAATGTTGTAATCTTAACATGGTAAGAGAGCTCATTTTGTGCTTTGTTTAAGGACCTATATGCAGGATATATATAGTTACACTGCTATACTGAAGCTCACAGGTTGTTTTTCTTTACAGTCATGTATTATCAAAGCTCAAATAAAAAAAAAATATAATAAGTAAAGTTGTAACTCAAACATGAAAATGTAAGGAAATTCCTGGTTTCAACTCTCTTAATTGAAATTTGAGACTTAAAAACGTTTCATCTCTCCACCAAATATAAATTGTCACTGGATAAGATTTCTACTTGAGGTTGAATGCAGAATACTTCGGTTAGGGAAGGGGCAGGCACTTGAAACCAGGAATTATTTATGAATTTATTAACTCCCACAATAAAATATTGCTTAAGCTACTGCCTATAAACAAAAGTAAAATGAATTTGGCAATATATGGAGGGTGGGGTAAAGAGGCGTCATTTTTAAACTGCCTGCTATTCAGGATATGGCCAACTTTGTAAGCTGTCTGTTGCAGATAAGGCATCAATAAAGCAGTGGTTTATATGTGCCTTGTAGAAAGGGTTAATAACAGTTATAGGAAAACTTTATATAAAGTTGGTGGTGTGATATAAAGGGGGCGGTATGACAAAGGGGGCGGTATGACAAAGGGGGCGGCAGGATTTAAAGGGGGCGGCAGGATATAAAGGGGGCGGCAGGATATAAAGGGGGCGGCAGGATATAAAGGGGGCGGCAGGATATAAAGGGGGCGGCAGGATATAAAGGGGGCGGCAGGATATAAAGGGGGCGGCAGGCTATAAAGGGGGCGGCAGGCTATAAAGGGGGCGGCAGGGGGGCGGCATGATTTAAAGGGGCGGCATGATTTAAAGGGGCGGCATGATTTAAAGGGGGCGGCATGATTTAAAGGGGGCGGCAGGATATAAAGGGGGCGGCATGCTATAAAGGGGGTGGCACGCTATAAAGGGGGCGGTACGCTATAAAGGGGGCGGCACGCTATAAAGGGGGCGGCATGCTATAAAGGGGGCGGCACGCTATAAAGGGGGCGGTATGATATAAAGTGTGCGACGATATAAAGGGGGAGGTACGATATAAAGGGGGTGGTATGATATAAAGGGGGCGGTATGATATAAAAGGGGTGGTACGATATAAAGGGTGCGGCATGATATAAAGGGGGCGGTACGAAATAAAGGTGCGGTATGATATAAAGGGGGCCATATGATGATATCAGTGTGGGTAAACAAACGCACACTGAGGTAAACAAACGCACAGGAGCGAGCTGCACTTAGTGCTATGGCGCGGTCGGGCCGGGCTGTGACTATACAGCTGGCCCGATGCGCTGACTAAATATTACAGACCCGCTCAGCAGAGAGCGGGTCTGTAAAAGCGCCGTAATTTTTACATATTAAAAGAGAAAAAAGGGTTTTAGAACTATAGCACTTAAATAATGTTATATAATTCTGCACTATGTGCAGAATTATATAACATTATTTTTAAGGTTTACTGTCCCTTTAAATAGACACAAAATCAATTTTGTTTTCATGCTGCAGACAGAGCATACAATTTTAGATACAGCATATGAGTTAGAAAACACATCAGGTGAGCCAATTACCTGAGGCATATATGTGCAGCCATCAATCAGCAGCTCCTGAGCCTACCTAGGTATGATTTTGAATAAAGGATACCAAGAGAACAAAAATTGGATAATAGAAGTAAATTGGAAAGTTGCCTAAAATCACATGCTCTGAATCATGAAAATAATTACGTGTGTTTCATGTTTCTAAGATATCGTGAAAATCTGCACTTTTAATGGTACTTGAGAACTGGAGTTAAAAACAGTGTCCGAGACTACATGCCTAGATACCAGAAAAACGCAAATATTTGTATTTTCTAAATTTGTGACCTAACTCCTGCTTTTCATAACAAATGGTTTAAGCAAGTTTAGTATGATTTTCTAACAAGCTGTTCCAAAAGTCATTATTTATTTAAAGTTTTTGGTCACACCTGAGAAAAGCTATCACATATACATGTACCAAAAATAGCGATGGACACTCACCTGAAATGGCGTACAAGTTGGAGTGTTGGTTCTCGAAGTCAGGTCTCGTATTATTTCTCCCACGGAACGTGGCAGGTAGTGTAAGCGAGATATGTCTGTATACAGAGAGATTATGGAAAATAAACATTATAGTGTAATTGTAAATTGCAAGTCCATTGTAACTAAACATGCGCATTCGTTTAGTAACAAATGCAAATTCGTTAATGAAACAGATATTAGTCTCATTTTCACAAAACGAATATCCGAACAAATCCGCACAACGAAATTTAAAGATAAATACTGACAAAATGTATTTGTTTCCTTTAAAGGGACAGTCTAGGCCAAAATAAACTTTCATGATTCAGATAGAGCATGTAATTTTAAACAATTTTCCAAATTTACTTTTATCTCCAATTTTGCTTTGTTCTCTTGGTATTCTTAGTTGAAAGCTTAACCTAGGAGGTTCATATGATAATTTCTTAGACCTTGAAGCCCACCTCTTTCAGATTGCATTTTAACAGTTTTTCACCACTAGAGGGTGTTAGTTCACGTATTTCATATAGATAACACTGTGCTCGTGCACGAGAAGTTATCTGGGAGCAGGCACTGATTGGCTAGACTGCAAGTCTGTCAAAAGAACTGAAAAAAGGGGCAGTTTGCAGAGGCTTAGATACAAGATAATCACAGAGGTTAAAAGTATATTATTATAAATGTGTTAGTTATGCAAAACTGGGAAATGGGTAATAACAGAATTTATGTTTACCTGATAAATTACTTTCTCCAACGGTGTGTCCGGTCCACGGCGTCATCCTTACTTGTGGGATATTCTCTTCCCCAACAGGAAATGGCAAAGAGCCCAGCAAAGCTGGTCACATGATCCCTCCTAGGCTCCGCCTTCCCCAGTCATTCGACCGACGTAAAGGAGGAATATTTGCATAGGAGAAACCATATGATACCGTGGTGACTGTAGTTAAAGAAAATAAATTATCAGACCTGATTAAAAAACCAGGGCGGGCCGTGGACCGGACACACCGTTGGAGAAAGTAATTTATCAGGTAAACATAAATTCTGTTTTCTCCAACATAGGTGTGTCCGGTCCACGGCGTCATCCTTACTTGTGGGAACCAATACCAAAGCTTTAGGACACGGATGAAGGGAGGGAGCAAATCAGGTCACCTAGATGGAAGGCACCACGGCTTGCAAAACCTTTCTCCCAAAAATAGCCTCAGAAGAAGCAAAAGTATCAAACTTGTAAAATTTAGTAAAAGTGTGCAGTGAAGACCAAGTCGCTGCCTTACATATCTGATCAACAGAAGCCTCGTTCTTGAAGGCCCATGTGGAAGCCACAGCCCTAGTGGAATGAGCTGTGATTCTTTCAGGAGGCTGCCGTCCGGCAGTCTCATAAGCCAATCTGATGATGCTTTTAATCCAAAAAGAGAGAGAGGTAGAAGTTGCTTTTTGACCTCTCCTTTTACCAGAATAAACAACAAACAAGGAAGATGTTTGTCTAAAATCCTTTGTAGCATCTAAATAGAATTTTAGAGCACGAACAACATCCAAATTGTGCAACAAACGTTCCTTCTTTGAAACTGGATTCGGATACAAAGAAGGCACGACTATCTCCTGGTTAATGTTTTTGTTAGAAACAACTTTCGGAAGAAAACCAGGTTTAGTACGTAAAACCACCTTATCTGCATGGAACACCAGATAAGGAGGAGAACACTGCGGAGCAGATAATTCTGAAACTCTTCTAGCAGAAGAAATTGCAACCAAAAACAAAACTTTCCAAGATAATAACTTAATATCAACGGAATGTAAGGGTTCAAACGGAACCCCCTGAAGAACTGAAAGAACTAAATTGAGACTCCAAGGAGGAGTCAAAGGTTTGTAAACAGGCTTGATTCTAACCAGAGCCTGAACAAAGGCTTGAACATCTGGCACAGCTGCCAGCTTTTTGTGAAGTAACACAGACAAGGCAGAAATCTGTCCCTTCAAGGAACTTGCAGATAATCCTTTCTCCAAACCTTCTTGAAGAAAGGATAGAATCTTAGGAATTTTTACCTTGTCCCAAGGGAATCCTTTAGATTCACACCAACAGATATATTTTTTCCATATTTTGTGGTAAATTTTTCTAGTTACAGGCTTTCTGGCCTGAACAAGAGTATCAATGACAGAATCTGAGAACCCTCGCTTTATCAGAATGTCGTCCAAGTAAGGTACTACTGCAATGCCCCTTGGTCTTAGCACCGCTAGAAGGGACCCTAGTACCTTTGTGAAAATCCTTGGAGCAGTGGCTAATCCGAACGGAAGTGCCACAAACTGGTAATGCTTGTCCAGGAATGCGAACCTTAGGAACCGATGATGTTCCTTGTGGATAGGAATATGTAGATACGCATCCTTTAAATCCACCGTGGTCATGAATTGACCTTCCTGGATGGAAGGAAGAATTGTTCGAATGGTTTCCATTTTGAACGATGGAACCTTCAGAAACTTGTTTAGGATCTTGAGATCTAAGATTGGTCTGAATGTTCCCTCTTTTTTGGGAACTACGAACAGATTGGAGTAGAACCCCATCCCTTGTTCTCCTAATGGAACAGGATGAATCACTCCCATTTTTAACAGGTCTTCTACACAATGTAAGAATGCCTGTTTTTTTATGTGGTCTGAAGACAATTGTGACCTGTGGAACCTCCCCCTTGGGGGAAGCCCCTTGAATTCCAGAAGATAACCTTGGGAGACTATTTCTAGTGCCCAAGGATCCAGAACATCTCTTGCCCAAGCCTGAGCGAAGAGAGAGAGTCTGCCCCCCACCAGATCCGGTCCCGGATCGGGGGCCAACATCTCATGCTGTCTTGGTAGCAGTGGCAGGTTTCTTGGCCTGCTTTCCTTTGTTCCAGCCTTGCATTGGTCTCCAGGCTGGCTTGGCTTGAGAAGTATTACCCTCTTGCTTAGAGGACGTAGCACTTGGGGCTGGTCCGTTTCTGCGAAAGGGACGAAAATTAGGTTTATTTTTGGCCTTGAAAGACCTATCCTGAGGAAGGGCGTGGCCCTTGCCCCCAGTGATATCAGAGATAATCTCTTTCAAGTCAGGGCCAAACAGCGTTTTCCCCTTGAAAGGAATGTTAAGCAATTTGTTCTTGGAAGACGCATCCGCTGACCAAGATTTTAACCAAAGCGCTCTGCGCCACAATAGCAAAACCAGAATTTTTCGCCGCTAACCTAGCCAATTGCAAAGTGGCGTCTAGGGTGAAAGAATTAGCCAATTTGAGAGCATGAATTCTGTCCATAATCTCCTCATAAGAAGAAGAATTATTATTGAGCGCCTTTTCTAGCTCATCGAACCAGAAACACGCTGCTGTAGTGACAGGAACAATGCATGAAATTGGTTGTAGAAGGTAACCTTGCTGAACAAACATCTTTTTAAGCAAACCTTCTAATTTTTTATCCATAGGATCTTTGAAAGCACAACTATCTTCTATGGGTATAGTGGTGCGTTTGTTTAGAGTAGAAACCGCCCCCTCGACCTTGGGGACTGTCTGCCATAAGTCCTTTCTGGGGTCGACCATAGGAAACAATTTTTTAAATATGGGGGGAGGGACGAAAGGTATACCGGGCCTTTCCCATTCTTTATTTACAATGTCCTCCACCCGCTTGGGTATAGGAAAAGCTTCGGGGGGCCCCGGGACCTCTAGGAACTTGTCCATTTTACATAGTTTCTCTGGAATGACCAAATTCTCACAATCATCCAGAGTAGATAACACCTCCTTAAGCAGAGCGCGGAGATGTTCCAATTTAAATTTAAATGTAATCACATCAGGTTCAGCTTGTTGAGAAATTTTCCCTGAATCTGAAATTTCTCCCTCAGACAAAACCTCCCTGGCCCCCTCAGACTGGGGTAGGGGCCCTTCAGAACCAATATCATCAGCGTCCTCATGCTCTTCAGTATTTTCTAAAACAGAGCAGTCGCGCTTTCGCTGATAAGTGGGCATTTTGGCTAAAATGTTTTTGATAGAATTATCCATTACAGCCGTTAGTTGTTGCATAGTAAGGAGTATTGGCGCGCTAGATGTACTAGGGGCCTCCTGTGTGGGCAAGACTGGTGTAGACGAAGGAGGGGATGATGCAGTACCATGCTTACTCCCCTCACTTGAGGAATCATCTTGGGCATCATTTTCTCTAAATTTTGTGTCACATAAATCACATCTATTTAAATGAGAAGGAACCTTGGCTTCCCCACATTCAGAACACAGTCTATCTGGTAGTTCAGACATGTTAAACAGGCAAAAACTTGATAACAAAGTACAAAAAACGTTTTAAAATAAACCGTTACTGTCACTTTAAATTTTAAACTGAACACACTTTATTACTGCAATTGCGAAAAAGTATGAAGGAATTGTTCAAAATTCACCAAAATTTCACCACAGTGTCTTAAAGCCTTAAAAGTATTGCACACCAAATTTGGAAGCTTTAACCCTTAAAATAACGGAACCGGAGCCGTTTTTATATTTAACCCCTTTACAGTCCCTGGTATCTGCTTTGCTGAGACCCAACCAAGCCCAAAGGGGAATACGATACCAAATGACGCCTTCAGAAAGTCTTTTCTATGTATCAGAGCTCCTCACACATGCATCTGCATGTCATGCTTCTCAAAAACAAGTGTGCAATAGAGGCGCGAAAATGAGACTCTGCCTATGATTAGGGAAAGCCCCTAGAAAGTAAGGTGTCCAATACAGTGCCTGCCGGTTATTTTACATAATTCCCAAGATTAAAATAATTCCTCAAGGCTATGGAGTATAAAATATGTTTATATATAAATCGATTTAGCCCAGAAAATGTCTACAGTCTTAAAAAGCCCTTGTGAAGCCCTTTTTTTCTATCTGTAATAAAAATGGCTTACCGGATCCCATAGGGAAAATGACAGCTTCCAGCATTACATCGTCTTGTTAGAATGTGTCATACCTCAAGCAGCAAAAGTCTGCTCACTGTTCCCCCAACTGAAGTTAATTCCTCTCAACAGTCCTGTGTGGAAACAGCCATCGATTTTAGTAACGGTTGCTAAAATCATTTTCCTCTTACAAACAGAAATCTTCATCTCTTTTCTGTTTCAGAGTAAATAGTACATACCAGCACTATTTTAAAATAACAAACTCTTGATTGAATAATAAAAACTACAGTTAAACACTAAAAAACTCTAAGCCATCTCCGTGGAGATGTTGCCTGTACAACGGCAAAGAGAATGACTGGGGAAGGCGGAGCCTAGGAGGGATCATGTGACCAGCTTTGCTGGGCTCTTTGCCATTTCCTGTTGGGGAAGAGAATATCCCACAAGTAAGGATGACGCCGTGGACCGGACACACCTATGTTGGAGAAAAAGGGATTATCTATCTTTTAAAACAATAAAAATTCTGGTGTAGACTGTCCCTTTAAGTTACCTTAGGGGCTAAAAAACTTATCTGTAGCGTGCTGAAGAGCTGGCGGATCCCAGAAGAAGGTCTTTTAGCGCAGGCCCTGGGATCCGCCGGGCTAAGCCTTCTATTGGTGTACCCTGGGGTTCTGTAAAGAAGGTTGGGGATTAGCGCGGCTCTCCAGCACACTAAAGGTAAGTATTTCACGCTTTTTCACATTTATATTCGTTTAACGGAAATTTATGTAAATGTCTCATGAATGTTCAGTATTCATTTAGTTTTAAACTAAACAGCACAAGCAACGAATATTCAAAAATACGTTTTTTTAATATTCGTTACGAAAAACTACATTTTTTGCTGTGCATACCTCTAATTGTAACAGCGACATGTAAGCTTAAAAGGATATGACAGATAACTTTCATGGTTCAGACAAGGAACAGAATTGTTTTAGAAGTAAACTAGTCGATAATCCTGCCCAGAGGGTAGTCTAATTATTTTTTAAACTACAGATGTAGAAACGTATTTTGTAACTCTTATATAAAAATGTAAGCTACAGGTGTAGCAATACTATAATTTTAATGGACTACTATCTTAAATATATCAAAAATATTTTCTATATAATAAACTACAGATATAGCCACACTCTATTTGGACAAACTACTGTTCTAAATAAATACAAAGTGTCTTCTCTTTAAATTATATCTACTTTAAGTATATTTCTTTATATACACAACCCCTAAACCGCAAAACCCCTACATTGCAATAAACCTATTTACCCTATTAACCCCAGAACCGCAAAACCCCTACATTGCAATAAACCTATTTACCCTATTAACCCCTAAACTGCAAAACCATAACATTGCAATAAACCCATTTAACTTATTAACCATTTAAACCGCCAAAACCCACAACGCAAATAACTATTTAAATAACTAAGTACAGTACACTAACCTAACACCCACAAACCTAACACCCCCTAACCTAACACCCCATTAAATAAACCCATATTACATAAACTAATACATTCTAAAGTTACAAAAAATAAAAAAAAGCTAACATTACAGAAAATAAAAAAATCAGATTACCAAATTTATCAAAATTAAACCTAATCCCTATGAAAATAAAAAAGACGCCCCAAAATAAAAACATCCCCTACTCTAAGAATAAACTAACAGTAGCCCTTAAAAGGGCTTTTTGCAGGGCATTGCCCCAAGATATCAGCTCTTTTTCAAGAAAATACACAAAGCCCCCCAACAGTAAACCCCCCCCAAATAAAATAACCAAACACTAAAAAACCTAAACTACCCATTGCCCTGAATAGAGCATTTGTTTGGGCATTGCCCTTAAAAGGGCATTTAGCCCTTTGTTCTGCCCATCCCTAATCTAAATAAAACAAATCCCCCCAAAAAACTATTAAAAAATCCTAAGTCTAACCCCCAGGTTGGTACTCATGGTTCCTGAAGTTCGGCGAAGAAGGTCCTGTTCCAGGCGGTGAAGTCTTCTTCCAAGCGCAACCTCCTCTTCTTCCAGGAACATCCTGCGCGGAGTGGAGCTGAAGACTGAAGACCGCGGAGCTGAAGACCGGCGACCCTGGAACTGAAGACCGGCGACCGCAGAGCCATGGAGCGTGGAGGATACTCTTTGTACGATCTCCGCGGTACACTGAATATAGTGAATTCAAGGTACGCGATTAAAGATGGCGTCCCTTGAATTCCAATTGGCTGATTTGATTCTTCCAATTCAAATCAGGCAATAGGATGAAAGCTACTCAAATCCTATTGGCTATTTAAATTAGCCAATAGCATGAGAGCAAGTGAAATTCTATTAAAATTTCACTTGCTCTCATCCTATTGGCTAATTTAAACAGCCAATAGGATTTGAGTAGCTTTCATCCTATTGGCTGATTTGAATTGGAAGAATCAAATCAGCCAAGAGGAATTCAAGGGACGCCATCTTTAATCAAGTACCTTGAATTCACTATTCAGTGTACGGCGGAGATCGTACGAAGAGGATCCTCCACGCTCCATGGCTCCGTGGTCGGCGGTCTTCAGTTCCAGAGTCGCCGGTCTTCAGCTCTGCTCCGAGTAGGATGTTCCTGGAAGAAGACTTCACCGCCTGGAACAGGACCTTCTCCGCCGGACTTTAGGAACCTTGAGAACCAACCTGGAGGTTAGAATTTTTTAAGGTATTTTTGGGGGGGGATTTGTTTTATTTAGATTAGGGATAGGCAGAAAAAGAGCTAAATGCCCAAACAAATGCCCTTTTTTAAGGGCTACTGGTAGTTTATTCTTAGAGTAGGGTGTGTTTTTATTTTTGGGGGTCTTTTTTATTTTCATAGGGATTAGGTTTAATTTTGTTAAATTTGGTAATTTGATTTTTTCATAGGGATTAGGTTTCATTTTGTTAAATTTGCTAATTTGATTTTTTATTTTCTGTAATGTTAGCCTTTTTTATTTTTTGTAAACTTTTTTTTTAACTTTAGAATATATTAGTTTAGGTAATTGGGGTTTATTTAATGGGGTGTTAGGTTGGGGGATGTTAGGTTAGTGTACTGTACTTAGTTATTTAAATAGTTATTTGCGTTGTGGGTTTTGGCAGTTTAAAGGGTTAATAGTTAAATAGGTTTATTGCGATGTGGGGTTGTGGTTTAGGGGTTAATAGGGTAAATAGGTTTATTGTGATGTAGGGGTTTAGGGGTTAATAGGGTAAATAGGTTTATTGTGATGTAGGGGTTTAGGGGTTAAAAAGGTTTATTGTGATGTAGGGGTTTAGGGGTTAATAGGTTAAATAGGTTTATTGCGATGTAGGGTTTTTGCGGTTTAGGGGTTAATAGGGTAAATAGGTTTATTGCGATGTGGGGGTTTTGCGGTTTAGGAGTTAATAAAATATACTAATTTTTTTTGTTATATTTCGTGCGGGCGGTGTTTTTTTTTTTTTTTTAATACTTGATGCGGGCGGTTAGTTTTTTTTTTTAATAAAAATAATTTAATGTGGGCGATTAGGTGTTGCTTTTGTAATGCTCCGTTTGCCTTCGCTGCATCCCGGTGGATTGTGAAAATGGCAGGGTGGTGAAAGTTTCCCTGGAATTTACCTGGATGCAGCTTCGCATTTTGTCCTCGCGCTGCCAACATTCCATTGCAACTGCCGACAGCGACGGACATTACAAACACAATTATAGTATAGATAGAACGTTGAGGATGTCTATTTTATCCAGTACTTGAAAGGCTGTAGTTACATCAGCTGTATTTTAAAAAGGGACATTAAACACTAAATACATTTCAGCTAATCATGGGTGCTACTATATTGGAACCTAGGTTACACTGCAGGAATCTGAAGGATATCCACTCCTGTATCATGTGACAGCCATCAGCCATTCACAAATGAATACACACTTATTCTTGCACATGCTCAGTAGGAGCTGTTGACTCAAAAAGTGTAAGTATAAAAAGACTTCACATTTTGTTTATGAAAGTAAGTTGGAAAGTTGTTTAAAATTGCTGCTCTATCTCAATTATTCAAGTTTAATTTTTACTTGAGTGCCCCTTTAAGTATACATACTAGAGGAGTGGTCAACTCACTACACCGTAACTTTCGTGCTACCCCTAACTTTTGAAAGGGATAGTAAAGATATACTATAGTTGGTTCTTGGGATAGAGCACACCACCTACTGCATTTTAGTAATTAGTGGATAACCTACCTCTGTTGGGGTTATATGGGGTTAATGCGTACATGCATTAAAATTGTTGATACCAAGAAATCCCTATGCCTTTGAATTGCTTAGCAGAAATATGTACTGTAGATGAAATCTAGACTCGCCAGGGTTCCCTCTGCTAAAAAAAATGCATGTTGTTGAGTTTGTTAATTATTTGTAAGTTGTCCACTGAGTCCAGCAGAACTCGGGTGGATCTAAATTTTAATCATTTCCCGGTTTCTGAGTTTGGGGATTTTTAAGATTGAGAAGCACAATATTCATACAACCTTAATGAATAATTAAAAACACTGGTAAGATTGTGTTAATTAAGCAGAAAACTGACGCTAAGATATTTAATGTTAGATTATTATGTCTGGTGCCAAGTTGCACTTCTGTAGCTATAATGGGCTCCAGCCTAGATATATACTTGTCTATATTAACAGTGTGCAAAACCACGTCATGCTTTTAGTGTGCAGACATTCCCGGGGATCTTCTGTATTATATATACCATGCTCTATGTTGAACACAGACAGCTGCAAAAGTTATTTAGACAACTCTAAAAATGTTACTACAACGCATTTCGTAGCTGCTCTATGTGCACAGTAATCACTGCTTCAGAAGTAGTAGCTTCCTCAAAACGCATAAATACATTTATCAGAATAGGCTTTAAACTATTAAAAGGTACAGAAACAGAATTTATGTTTACCTGATAAATTACTTTCTCCAACGGTGTGTCCGGTCCACGGCGTCATCCTTACTTGTGGGATATTCTCCTCCCCAACAGGAAATGGCAAAGAGCCCAGCAAAGCTGGTCACATGATCCCTCCTAGGCTCCGCCTTCCCCAGTCATTCGACCGACGTAAAGGAGGAATATTTGCATAGGAGAAATCATATGATACCGTGGTGACTGTAGTTAAAGAAAATAAATCATCAGACCTGATTAAAAAACCAGGGCGGGCCGTGGACCGGACACACCGTTGGAGAAAGTAATTTATCAGGTAAACATAAATTCTGTTTTCTCCAACATAGGTGTGTCCGGTCCACGGCGTCATCCTTACTTGTGGGAACCAATACCAAAGCTTTAGGACACGGATGAAGGGAGGGAGCAAATCAGGTCACCTAGATGGAAGGCACCACGGCTTGCAAAACCTTTCTCCCAAAAATAGCCTCAGAAGAAGCAAAAGTATCAAATTTGTAAAATTTAGTAAAAATGTGCAGTGAAGACCAAGTCGCTGCCTTACATATCTGATCAACAGAAGCCTCGTTCTTGAAGGCCCATGTGGAAGCCACAGCCCTAGTGGAATGAGCTGTGATTCTTTCAGGAGGCTGCCGTCCGGCAGTCTCGTAAGCCAATCTGATGATGCTTTTAAGCCAAAAGGAGAGAGAGGTAGAAGTTGCTTTTTGACCTCTCCTTTTACCAGAATAAACAACAAACAAGGAAGATGTTTGTCTAAAATCCTTTGTAGCATCTAAATAGAATTTTAAAGCACGAACTACATCCAAATTGTGCAACAAACGTTCCTTCTTTGAAACTGGATTCGGACACAAAGAAGGCACGACTATCTCCTGGTTAATATTTTTGTTAGAAACAACTTTCGGAAGAAAACCAGGTTTAGTACGCAAAACCACCTTATCTGCATGGAACACCAGATAAGGAGGAGAACACTGCAGAGCAGATAATTCTGAAACTCTTCTAGCAGAAGAAATTGCAACCAAAAACAAAACTTTCCAAGATAATAACTTAATATCAACGGAATGTAAGGGTTCAAACGGAACCCCCTGAAGAACTGAAAGAACTAAATTGAGACTCCAAGGAGGAGTCAAAGGTTTGTAAACAAGCTTGATTCTAACCAGAGCCTGAACAAAGGCTTGAACATCTGGCACAGCTGCCAGCTTTTTGTGAAGTAACACAGATAAGGCAGAAATCTGTCCCTTCAAAGAACTTGCAGATAATCCTTTCTCCAAACCTTCTTGAAGAAAGGATAGAATCTTAGGAATTTTCATCTTGTCCCAAGGGAATCCTTTAGATTCACACCAACAGATATATTTTTTCCATATTTTGTGGTAGATTTTTCTAGTTACAGGCTTTCTGGCCTGAACAAGAGTATCAATGACAGAATCTGAGAACCCTCGCTTTGATAAGATCAAGCGTTCAATCTCCAGGCAGTCAGTTGGAGTGAGACCAGATTCGGATGTTCGAACGGACCTTGAACAAGAAGGTCCCGTCTCAAAGGTAGCTTCCATGGTGGAGCCGATGACATATTCACCAGGTCTGCATACCAAGTCCTGCGTGGCCACGCAGGAGCTATCAAGATCACTGATGCCCTCTCCTGATTGATCCTGGCTACCAGCCTGGGGATGAGAGGAAACGGCGGGAATACATAAGCTAGTTTGAAGGTCCAAGGTGCTACTAGTGCATCTACTAGAGTCGCCTTGGGATCCCTGGATCTGGACCCGTAGCAAGGAACCTTGAAGTTCTGACGAGAGGCCATCAGATCCATGTCTGGAATGCCCCACAACTGAGTAATTTGGGCAAAGATTTCCGGGTGGAGTTCCCACTCCCCCGGATGAAATGTCTGACGACTCAGAAAATCCGCTTCCCAATTTTCCACTCCTGGGATGTGGATTGCAGACAAGTGGCAGGAGTGAGTCTCCGCCCATTGAATGATTTTGGTCACTTCTTCCATCGCCAGGGAACTCCTTGTTCCCCCCTGATGGTTGATGTACGCAACAGTCGTCATGTTGTCTGATTGAAACCGTATGAATTTGGCCTTTGCTAGCTGAGGCCAAGCCTTGAGAGCATTGAATATCGCTCTCAGTTCCAGAATATTTATCGGGAGAAGAGATTCTTCCCGAGACCAAAGACCCTGAGCTTTCAGGGGTCCCCAGACCGCGCCCCAGCCCACCAGACTGGCGTCGGTCGTGACAATGACCCACTCTGGTCTGCGGAAGCTCATCCCCTGTGACAGGTTGTCCAGGGACAGCCACCAACGGAGTGAATCTCTGGTCCTCTGATCTACTTGTATCGTCGGAGACAAGTCTGTATAATCCCCATTCCACTGACTGAGCATGCACAGTTGTAATGGTCTTAGATGAATTCGCGCAAAAGGAACTATGTCCATTGCCGCTACCATCAAACCTATTACTTCCATGCACTGCGCTATGGAAGGAAGAGGAACAGAATGAAGTACTTGACAAGAGTTTAGAAGTTTTGATTTTCTGGCCTCTGTCAGAAAAAATCCTCATTTCTAAGGAGTCATTATTGTTCCCAAGAAGGGAACCCTTGTTGACGGAGATAGAGAACTTTTTTCTACGTTCACTTTCCACCCGTGAGATCTGAGAAAGGCCAGGACAATGTCCGTGTGAGCCTTTGCTTGTGGAAGGGACGACGCTTGAATCAGAATGTCGTCCAAGTAAGGTACTACTGCAATGCCCCTTGGTCTTAGCACCGCTAGAAGGGACCCTAGTACCTTTGTGAAAATTCTTGGAGCAGTGGCTAATCCGAACGGAAGTGCCACAAACTGGTAATGCTTGTCCAGGAATGCGAACCTTAGGAACCGATGATGTTCCTTGTGGATAGGAATATGTAGATACGCATCCTTTAAATCCACCGTGGTCATGAATTGACCTTCCTGGATGGAAGGAAGAATTGTTCGAATGGTTTCCATTTTGAACGATGGAACCTTGAGAAACTTGTTTAGGATCTTGAGATCTAAGATTGGTCTGAATGTTCCCTCTTTTTTGGGAACTACGAACAGATTGGAGTAGAACCCCATCCCTTGTTCTCCTAATGGAACAGGATGAATCACTCCCATTTTTAACAGGTCTTCTACACAATGTAAGAATGCCTGTTTTTTTTATGTGGTCTGAAGACAATTGAGACCTGTGGAACCTCCCCCTTGGGGGAAGCCCCTTGAATTCCAGAAGATAACCTTGGGAGACTATTTCTAGCGCCCAAGGATCCAGAACATCTCTTGCCCAAGCCTGAGCGAAGAGAGAGAGTCTGCCCCCCACCAGATCCGGTCCCGGATCGGGGGCCAACATCTCATGCTGTCTTGGTAGCAGTGGCAAGTTTCTTGGCCTGCTTTCCTTTGTTCCAGCCTTGCATTGGCCTCCAGGCTGGCTTGGCTTGAGAAGTATTACCCTCTTGCTTAGAGGACGTAGCACTTGGGGCTGGTCCGTTTCTGCGAAAGGGACGAAAATTAGGTTTATTTTTGGCCTTGAAAGACCTATCCTGAGGAAGGGCGTGGCCCTTGCCCCCAGTGATATCAGAAATAATCTCTTTCAAGTCAGGGCCAAACAGCGTTTTCCCCTTGAAAGGAATGTTAAGCAATTTGTTCTTGGAAGACGCATCCGCTGACCAAGATTTTAGCCAAAGCGCTCTGCGCGCCACAATAGCAAACCCAGAATTTTTCGCCGCTAATCTAGCCAATTGCAAAGTGGCGTCTAGGGTGAAAGAGTTAGCCAATTTGAGAGCATGAATTCTGTCCAAAATCTCCTCATAAGAAGAATCTTTATTGAGCGCCTTTTCTAGTTCATCGAACCAGAAACACGCTGCTGTAGTGACAGGAACAATGCATGAAATTGGTTGTAGAAGGTAACCTTGCTGAACAAACATCTTTTTAAGCAAACCCTCTAATTTTTTATCAATAGGATCTTTGAAAGCACAACTATCTTCTATGGGTATAGTGGTGCGTTTGTTTAGAGTAGAAACCGCCCCCTCGACCTTGGGGACTGTCTGCCATAAGTCCTTTCTGGGGTCGACCATAGGAAACAATTTCTTAAATATAGGGGGAGGGACGAAAGGTATGCCGGGCCTTTCCCATTCTTTATTTACAATGTCCGCCACCCGCTTGGGTATAGGAAAAGCTTCGGGGGGCCCCGGGACCTCTAGGAACTTGTCCATTTTACATAATTTCTCTGGAATGACAAAATTCTCACAATCATCCAGAGTAGATAACACCTCCTTAAGCAGGGCGCGGAGATGTTCCAATTTAAATTTAAATGTAATCACATCAGGTTCAGCTTGTTGAGAAATTTTCCCTGAATCTGAAATTTCTCCCTCAGACAAAACCTCCCTGGCCCCCTCAGACTGGTGTAGGGGCACTTCAGAACCAATATCATCAGCGTCCTCATGCTCTTCAGTATTTTCTAAAACAGAGCAGTCGCGCTTTCGCTGATAAGTGGGCATTTTGGCTAAAATGTTTTTGATAGAATTATCCATTACAGCCGTTAATTGTTGCATAGTAAGGAGTATTGGCGCACTAGATGTACTAGGGGCCTCCTGTGTGGGCAAGACTGGTGTAGACGAAGGAGGGGATGATGCAGTACCATGCTTACTCCCCTCACTTGAGGAATCATCTTGGGCATCATTTTCTCTAAATTTTGTGTCACATAAATCACATCTATTTGGTAGTTCAGACATGTTAAACAGGCATAAACTTGATAACAAAGTACAAAAAACGTTTTAAAATAAAACCGTTACTGTCACTTTAAATTTTAAACTGAACACACTTTATTACTGCAAATGTGAAAAAGTATGAAGGAATTGTTCAAAATTCACCAAAATTTCACCACAGTGTCTTAAATCCTTAAAAGTATTGCACACCAAATTTGAAAGCTTTAACTCTTAAAATAACGGAACCGGAGCCGTTTTTATATTTAACCCCTTTACAGTCCCTGGTATCTGCTTTGCTGAGACCCAACCAAGCCCAAAGGGGAATACGATACCAAATGACGCCTTCAGAAAGTCTTTTCTGTGTATCAGAGCTCCTCACACATGCATCTGCATGTCATGCTTCCTAAAAACAAGTGCGCAATAGAGGCGCGAAAATGAGGCTCTGCCTATGATTAGGGAAAGCCCCTAGAGGATAAGGTGTCCAATACAGTGCCTGCCGGTTATTTTACATAATTCCCAAGAATAAAATAATTCCTCAAAGCTATGAAGTATAAAATATGTTTATATATCAATCGTTTTAGCCCAGAAAATGTCTACAGTCTTAAAAGCCCTTGTGAAGCCCTTTTTTTCTTATGTAATAAAAATGGCTTACCGGATCCCATAGGGAAAATGACAGCTTCCAGCATTACATCGTCTTGTTAGAAATGTGTCATACCTCAAGCAGCAAAAGTCTGCTCACTGTTTCCCCCAACTGAAGTTAATTCCTCTCAACAGTCCTGTGTGGAAACAGCCATCGATTTTAGTAACGGTTGCTAAAATCATTTTCCTCTTACAAACAGAAATCTTAATCACCTTTCTGTTTCAGAGTAAATAGTACATACCAGCACTATTTTAAAATAACAAACTCTTGATTGAATAATAAAAACTACAGTTAAACACCAAAAAACTCTAAGCCATCTCCGTGGAGATGTTGCCTGTACAACGGCAAAGAGAATGACTGGGGAAGGCGGAGCCTAGGAGGGATCATGTGACCAGCTTTGCTGGGCTCTTTGCCATTTCCTGTTGGGGAGGAGAATATCCCACAAGTAAGGATGACGCAGTGGACCGGACACACCTATGTTGGAGAAAAATAACTCATTTTCAATTGATTAACATATCAGCCAGCAGAATCTGACCAATATTATAACAAATTAAAACCGTGTCTGCTGTTTTTCAGTGGTCAAAGTTCACCCACTACTTTCCCTATTTGGATGAGCCAATCAGGATTTTAGTCTGGGGAAAAGACAGGACTAGTCACTGTCATTCTATTAATTTGTTATTTCAATTTGGCAAAAATGATAAGATAAACAACAGCCAATTAGGGACAGATACGTTGTGGGATTAGACTTGTGAAGCCTGTCATGTGCTCTTTCAGTTTTCAAGACTGGAAAATCTACAATTTTTAGACTTATAAGGGACATGAAACCTCACATTTTTCTTTTGTGACTTAGAAAGAACATGTGCTTTTTTTATTTTTTTATTTAAGAAGCATAAACAAACATTTTATATTACAATCTCAAATTGTTTCATGTCTCAGCAAAGTATATGATTAAGCAGCATACGACAATACCCACTACGTGATTATACGAGTTCGGAGTGTCTAATATGTGCTGACTTACAGGCTAGTATACGCTGCTCTTATTATCTTTCAGAGTTTGGGAAGCTTCCATTTATAAACATTAGGCAGCACAGCACGCAAGATAAAAGGAAGTGACATTACCCACGATGTGATAGAACATCTTACGCAGCTACCTCAGTGATTAATATTCACTTTCTGCATACACTGGATATACGATACTATCGATATAATAGATAACAGAGGACCGCTGGTACATGTGGACACGGAGAGGATTCACGCTAAGCAGCACTGGAAGTGCTTTACAGATGCCATATAGGGCTTAATTTATCAAGCCCTTCACCCCTCTCTGACTGCAGGTTCGCACAAGAGAACCTGCAGTCAGTATTTATCAAGCAGGCTTCCCTACCCTGTTCTCCACCGTCTCGTTCGACTGGGGAGATTGAAAGCTCCGGTCCGCAAAGGATTGGCTGTGCGCAGGCAGGGTTGCACACGAGCGCAAAGGAGAGCTTGTGTGCAATGTTAAAAACAGAATTTATGTTTACCTGATAAATTACTTTCTCCAACGGTGTGTCCGGTCCACGGCGTCATCCTTACTTGTGGGATATTCTCTTCCCCAACAGGAAATGGCAAAGAGCCCAGCAAAGCTGGTCACATGATCCCTCCTAGGCTCCGCCTTCCCCAGTCATTCGACCGACGTAAAGGAGGAATATTTGCATAGGAGAAACCATATGATACCGTGGTGACTGTAGTTAAAGAAAATAAATTATCAGACCTGATTAAAAAACCAGGGCGGGCCGTGGACCGGACACACCGTTGGAGAAAGTAATTTATCAGGTAAACATAAATTCTGTTTTCTCCAACATAGGTGTGTCCGGTCCACGGCATCATCCTTACTTGTGGGAACCAATACCAAAGCTTTAGGACACGGATGAAGGGAGGGAGCAAATCAGGTCACCTAAATGGAAGGCACCACGGCTTGCAAAACCTTTCTCCCAAAAACAGCCTCAGAAGAAGCAAAAGTATCAAACTTGTAAAATTTGGTAAAAGTGTGCAGTGAAGACCAAGTCGCTGCCTTACATATCTGATCAACAGAAGCCTCGTTCTTGAAGGCCCATGTGGAAGCCACAGCCCTAGTGGAATGAGCTGTGATTCTTTCAGGAGGCTGCCGTCCGGCAGTCTCATAAGCCAATCTGATGATGCTTTTAATCCAAAAAGAGAGAGAGGTAGAAGTTGCTTTTTGACCTCTCCTTTTACCAGAATAAACAACAAACAAGGAAGATGTTTGTCTAAAATCCTTTGTAGCATCTAAATAGAATTTTAGAGCGCGAACAACATCCAAATTGTGCAACAAACGTTCCTTCTTTGAAACTGGATTCGGACACAAAGAAGGCACGACTATCTCCTGGTTAATGTTTTTGTTAGAAACAACTTTCGGAAGAAAACCAGGTTTAGTACGTAAAACCACCTTATCTGCATGGAACACCAGATAAGGAGGAGAACACTGCAGAGCAGATAATTCAGAAACTCTTCTAGCAGAAGAAATTGCAACCAAAAACAAAACTTTCCAAGATAATAACTTAATATCAACGGAATATAAGGGTTCAAACGGAACCCCCTGAAGAACTGAAAGAACTAAATTGAGACTCCAAGGAGGAGTCAAAGGTTTGTAAACAGGCTTGATTCTAACCAGAGCCTGAACAAAGGCTTGAACATCTGGCACAGCTGCCAGCTTTTTGTGAAGTAACACAGACAAGGCAGAAATCTGTCCCTTCAAGGAACTTGCAGATAATCCTTTCTCCAAACCTTCTTGAAGAAAGGATAGAATCTTAGGAATTTTTACCTTGTCCCAAGGGAATCCTTTAGATTCACACCAACAGATATATTTTTTCCATATTTTGTGGTAAATTTTTCTAGTTACAGGCTTTCTGGCCTGAACAAGAGTATCAATAACAGAATCTGAGAACCCTCGCTTTGATAAGATCAAGCGTTCAATCTCCAAGCAGTCAGTTGGAGTGAGACCAGATTCGGATGTTCGAACGGACCTTGAACAAGAAGGTCTCGTCTCAAAGGTAGCTTCCATGGTGGAGCCGATGACATATTCACCAGGTCTGCATACCAAGTCCTGCGTGGCCACGCAGGAGCTATCAAGATCACCGATGCCCTCTCCTGATTGATCCTGGCTACCAGCCTGGGGATGAGAGGAAACAGCGGGAATACATAAGCTAGTTTGAAGGTCCAAGGTGCTACTAGTGCATCTACTAGAGTCGCCTTGGGATCCCTGGATCTGGACCCGTAGCAAGGAACCTTGAAGTTCTGACGAGAGGCCATCAGATCCATGTCTGGAATGCCCCACAGTTGAGTAATTTGGGCAAAGATTTCCGGATGGAGTTCCCACTCCCCCGGATGGAATGTCTGACGACTCAGAAAATCCGCTTCCCAATTTTCCACTCCTGGGATGTGGATTGCAGACAAGTGGCAGGAGTGAGTCTCCGCCCATTGAATGATTTTGGTCACTTCTTCCATCGCCAGGGAACTCCTTGTTCCCCCCTGATGGTTGATGTACGCAACAGTCGTCATGTTGTCTGATTGAAACCGTATGAACTTGGCCTTTGCTAGCTGAGGCCAAGCCTTGAGAGCATTGAGTATCGCTCTTAGTTCCAGAATATTTATCGGTAGAAGAGATTCTTCCCGAGACCAAAGACCCTGAGCTTTCAGGGGTCCCCAGACCGCGCCCCAGCCCACCAGACTGGCGTCGGTCGTGACAATGACCCACTCTGGTCTGCGGAAGCTCATCCCCTGTGACAGGTTGTCCAGGGACAGCCACCAACGGAGTGAATCTCTGGTCCTCTGATTTACTTGTATCGTCGGAGACAAGTCTGTATAGTCCCCATTCCACTGACTGAGCATGCACAGTTGTAATGGTCTTAGATGAATGCGCGCAAAAGGAACTATGTCCATTGCCGCTACCATCAAACCTATTACTTCCATGCACTGCGCTATGGAAGGAAGAGGAACGGAATGAAGTATTTGACAAGAGTTTAGAAGTTTTGTTTTTCTGGCCTCTGTCAGAAAAATCCTCATTTCTAAGGAGTCTATTATTGTTCCCAAGAAGGGAACCCTTGTTGACGGAGATAGAGAACTCTTTTCTACGTTCACTTTCCATCCGTGAGATCTGAGAAAGGCCAGGACAATGTCCGTGTGAGCCTTTGCTTGAGGAAGGGACGACGCTTGAATCAGAATGTCGTCCAAGTAAGGTACTACTGCAATGCCCCTTGGTCTTAGCACCGCTAGAAGGGACCCTAGTACCTTTGTGAAAATCCTTGGAGCAGTGGCTAATCCGAACGGAAGTGCCACAAACTGGTAATGCTTGTCCAGGAATGCGAACCTTAGGAACCGATGATGTTCCTTGTGGATAGGAATATGTAGATACGCATCCTTTAAATCCACCGTGGTCATGAATTGACCTTCCTGGATGGAAGGAAGAATTGTTCGAATGGTTTCCATTTTGAACGATGGAACCTTGAGAAACTTGTTTAGGATCTTGAGATCTAAGATTGGTCTGAACGTTCCCTCTTTTTTGGGAACTATGAACAGATTGGAGTAGAACCCCATCCCTTGTTCTCCCAATGGAACAGGATGAATCACTCCCATTTTTAACAGGTCTTCTACACAATGTAAGAATGCCTGTTTTTTTATGTGGTCTGAAGACAATTGAGACCTGTGGAACCTCCCCCTTGGGGGAAGCCCCTTGAATTCCAGAAGATAACCTTGGGAGACTATTTCTAGCGCCCAAGGATCCAGAACATCTCTTGCCCAAGCCTGAGCGAAGAGAGAGAGTCTGCCCCCCACCAGATCCGGTCCCGGATCGGGGGCCAACATCTCATGCTGTCTTGGTAGCAGTGGCAGGTTTCTTGGCCTGCTTTCCTTTGTTCCAGCCTTGCATTGGTCTCCAGGCTGGCTTGGCTTGAGAAGTATTACCCTCTTGCTTAGAGGACGTAGCACTTGGGGCTGGTCCGTTTCTACGAAAGGGACGAAAATTAGGTTTATTTTTGGCCTTGAAAGACCTATCCTGAGGAAGGGCGTGGCCCTTGCCCCCAGTGATATCAGAGATAATCTCTTTCAAGTCAGGGCCAAACAGCGTTTTCCCCTTGAAAGGAATGTTAAGCAATTTGTTCTTGGAAGACGCATCCGCTGACCAAGATTTTAACCAAAGCGCTCTGCGCGCCACAATAGCAAAACCAGAATTTTTCGCCGCTAACCTAGCCAATTGCAAAGTGGCGTCTAGGGTGAAAGAATTAGCCAATTTGAGAGCACGAATTCTGTCCATAATCTCCTCATAAGAGGAAGAATTATTATTGATCGCCTTTTCTAGCTCATCGAACCAGAAACACGCGGCTGTAGTGACAGGAACAATGCATGAAATTGGTTGTAGAAGGTAACCTTGCTGAACAAACATCTTTTTAAGCAAACCTTCTAATTTTTTATCCATAGGATCTTTGAAAGCACAACTATCTTCTATGGGTATAGTGGTGCGTTTGTTTAGAGTGGAAACCGCCCCCTCGACCTTGGGGACTGTCTGCCATAAGTCCTTTCTGGGGTCAACCATAGGAAACAATTTTTTAAAAATGGGGGGAGGGACGAAAGGTATACCGGGCCTTTCCCATTCTTTATTTACAATGTCCGCCACCCGCTTGGGTATAGGAAAAGCTTCGGGGGGCCCCGGGACCTCTAGGAACTTGTCCATTTTACATAGTTTCTCTGGAATGACCAAATTCTCACAATCATCCAGAGTGGATAACACCTCCTTAAGCAGAGCGCGGAGATGTTCCAATTTAAATTTAAATGTAATCACATCAGGTTCAGCTTGTTGAGAAATTTTCCCTGAATCTGAAATTTCTCCCTCAGACAAAACCTCCCTGGCCCCCTCAGACTGGTGTAGGGGCCCTTCAGAACCAATATCATCAGCGTCCTCATGCTCTTCAGTATTTTCTAAAACAGAGCAGTCGCGCTTTCGCTGATAAGTGGGCATTTTGGCTAAAATGTTTTTGATAGAATTATCCATTACAGCCGTTAATTGTTGCATAGTAAGGAGTATCGGCGCGCTAGATGTACTAGGGGCCTCCTGTGTGGGCAAGACTGGTGTAGACGAAGGAGGGGATGATGCAGTACCATGCTTACTCCCCTCACTTGAGGAATCATCTTGGGCATCATTTTCTCTAAATTTTGTGTCACATAAATCACATCTATTTAAATGAGAAGGAACCTTGGCTTCCCCACATTCAGAACACAGTCTATCTGGTAGTTCAGACATGTTAAACAGGCAAAAACTTGATAACAAAGTACAAAAAACGTTTTAAAATAAACCGTTACTGTCACTTTAAATTTTAAACTGAACACACTTTATTACTGCAATTGCGAAAAAGTATGAAGGAATTGTTCAAAATTCACCAAAATTTCACCACAGTGTCTTAAAGCCTTAAAAGTATTGCACACCAAATTTGGAAACTTTAACCCTTAAAATAACGGAACCGGAGCAGTTTTTATATTTAACCCCTTTACAGTCCCTGGTATCTGCTTTGCTGAGACCCAACCAAGCCCAAAGGGGAATACGATACCAAATGACGCCTTCAGAAAGTCTTTTCTATGTATCAGAGCTCCTCACACATGCATCTGCATGTCATGCTTCTCAAAAACAAGTGCGCAATACAGGCGCGAAAATGAGGCTCTGCCTATGATTAGGGAAAGCCCCTAGAGAATAAGGTGTCCAATACAGTGCCTGCCGGTTATTTTACAAAATTCCCAAGATAAAAATAATTCCTCAAGGCTATGGAGTATAAAATATGTTTATATACAAATCGATTTAGCCCAGAAAATGTCTACAGTCTTAAAAAGCCCTTGTGAAGCCTTTTTTTTCTGTCTGTAATAAAAATGGCTTACCGGATCCCATAGGGAAAATGACAGCTTCCAGCATTACATCGTCTTGTTAGAATGTGTCATACCTCAAGCAGCAAAAGTCTGCTCACTGTTCCCCCAACTGAAGTTAATTCCTCTCAACAGTCCTGTGTGGAAACAGCCATCGATTTTAGTAACGGTTGCTAAAATCATTTTCCTCTTACAAACAGAAATCTTCATCTCTTTTCTGTTTCAGAGTAAATAGTACATACCAGCACTATTTTAAAATAACAAACTCTTGATTGAATAATAAAAACTACAGTTAAACACTAAAAAACTCTAAGCCATCTCCGTGGAGATGTTGCCTGTACAACGGCAAAGAGAATGACTGGGGAAGGCGGAGCCTAGGAGGGATCATGTGACCAGCTTTGCTGGGCTCTTTGCCATTTCCTGTTGGGGAAGAGAATATCCCACAAGTAAGGATGACGCCGTGGACCGGACACACCTATGTTGGAGAAATGAGGGAAGCGGTTTGCTGTCCACCAGAGGAGAAGCCGGGCAGATAGGGGCGAATGATAAATGCAGCTCATAAAATCAATATCTTGTGAGAAGTTCCTTTTTGGAGGGGGGTCCATAACTTTAAGACATACTGCACCGTAATGTCTTTTTGCTTCTGTTACAGATGGATATTAACAGGAAGTTAAACGATGGACGGTTGTTCTACCATTGGAAGTGGGGCTTCTAATGTAAAATTGTAACACTAATAAAATGTATTGGTAACCCTTTAATTAACGCTATGTTTTGGTCTTTGAGCATTCAGTTGCACAGTAACATGTTTTGCGTTTGTATATATTTGTTTTTTTCATGGCGGGACAAGTGAGAAGTGTATACTGCCTTAACCTGTTTTTTTCAGCGATATCTGCACTTTATTGTACCTTATTCTATATAGAGTTAGGGTTAGAGTTAACCAGTTAGTTGCCAACAATATAATGAGCTACATTCATAGACGCTTGAGAGATTGCCAAGGAGAATCGTTGTAAAGATGGGTCCATGTTCGAAGTATATTGAGCCTTGCTTCCCATAACTTTTCAAGCATATTATTAGTGGGCATTTACCATCTATAATCTATAGTTGTGTCCAGTGTCCAATGCATGAAATTTCGCATACAGGATATGAAAACCTACTGTTAAGCGGTTAAAACAATTACAGCTTTACTCACCCTCTTAGTACTATTTTCTTTAAGAGTGCACTATTTTTTTTATTTTTTTTTGTGGTGTAGAACATTTTACACCTATATAGGTGAGGCTATCCCCTTTATTACATCTACTAGCACAATCTACTAGCACAATCTACTAGCACATCTACTAGCACAATATGAGTTGAGAATATGTTTGACCAATGTCAGGAGATAAGGTGCCCAGTCATAAGTTCATCCAGTTGTTACAATTATTCTCTTTAGTCCTGGGAAGTGCTATGCACCCCCATTTTTTAGTATAGCAACCATATTTCAAAAGGTAGCCTTCCTTTTTATGTCCAATGTCCTACCCCACACACAAGAAAAAAACAGGCCTTTTTAAAAAGGTAAGACCCATTATATGTACCACGATTCCTTGATATTTAGATTTTAAGGTGTTTGGCGGCAGCTCTTTATCATGTTGTATTACTATACCTGGTTGCACCTACATACTACGCTTATTTTGAATGTGTAAATCATGAGTACATACGTGAAGGAGCTTGAGTGGACCTCATAGTGCGTAACTTGAAAGAATGGAGTTTTGTGTTTCTGGGTGTGAAACTAATGCAAAATGAAAGCACAATTATGTGGAATCCAAAAGTTAAATACTTTCATGATTCAGAAAAAAGAAAAAATGCTTACATCCCATTAATACTAGATATCTGTTACTCTATCACCTATAAGATTTCGGACACTTGGGTTAGATCGTATTTCTTTCAGTCTCACTTAAAGGGATAGTATAGTTAAAGTTAAACTTTCATGATTCAGATAAAGCATGCAATTTTAAGCAACTTTCTAACTTAATCCCATTAACAATTTTTCTTCGTTTTCTTGTTTTTTTCATTTAAAAAAGCTGGAATGTAAGCATAGGAGCCAGCCCATTTTTGGTTCAGCACCTAGGTAGCACTTGCTGATTGGTGAATAAATGTAGTCCTCAATCAGCAAGCGCTACCCAGGTGCTGAACCAAAAATGGGCCAGCTCTTAGGCTTACTTTCCAGCTTTTTAAAATAAAGATACCAAGAGAACGAAGAAAAATAAATAGGAGTAAATTAGAAAGTTGCTTTACCCGAATCATGATAGTTTAATGTTGACTAGACTATTCTGTTAATGTAGAGTAGCCCACCCTTGGGCATAGTTTACCAACTCTCAGCCCTAACTAGCTTTCTAATTCATGGGTATATTTCTTGCATTGCTTATGTTCCCAGAGTAGGCCGCCATATATCAATATATTCCTAAGACTCTAAGGTTTCATATTTTGTGGCTCATAAGAGTCCTTGAGACATACTAGACATAACCATGCCAAGGTTAATGATTGGACAACTCTCTTATCGCATTATACTCAACTTGTTTGATATATTCAAAGCTCACATTTTTTATGTACTTGAATAGTTATGATTAATATTAACATTACTTTATATCAGTCTTATAGTGTACCTCCAGAAAGTGTCATGGTAATGTTTGTATAAAGCTAAAAGGTTTTCACTAAGTATCTGCCATAGTTATAATGAACTTAGAGGTATATGTAACATTAAAATATAGAGGTTTCATTACTAAAGACTTAACGGACCAGTCAACACAGTAGATTTGCATAATCAACAAAATGCAAGATAACAAGACAATGCAATAGCACTTAGTCTAAACTTCAAATTATTAGTAGATTTTTTTTCTGACAATTTTAAAAGTTATGTCTTTTTCCACTCCATGTGACAGACATCAGCCAATTACAAATGCATACACGTACCATGTGACAGCCATCAGCCAATCACAAATGCATAAACACTTATTCTTGCACATGCTCAGTAGGAGCTGGTGACTCAAAAAGTTTAAATATAAAAAGACTGTGCACATTTTGTTAATGGAAGTAAATTGGAAAGTTGTTTAAAATGACATGCTCTATCTGAATAATGAAAGTTTAATTTTGATTGAGTGTCCCTTTAACCATATGTTGGCATATTGTATTGGCATTTATCATGGTTAACGTGGTACTAATTTATACGCTCAAAAGACTGAGCCAAAACTGATAAATTAATTTAAAAAGCAGTAAAAATATCAAGTATGTAAAAAGACAAATTTATTCAGCTCATATGAGACTAAATGTGGTGTGAATAGACAATTAATATGAATACGTTTGCTGTAAAAAAACACAAGATGCCGGCATCAGAAAATATAATACACATATAAAGACAAATATTAATTTAAAATATATTAGCAATCTAAAAAAAAATAATAGTATTCCTAGTTCGTTGAAAACAGAAAAATACTATATATACAAAATTACTAAATGTTAAAAAAATACTAAATGTAAAAAATAGTGTTTGTTAAACACATTGATAGTGCGTGAGCAAAAGTTATGTCCGTTTAGTAGATGTAATTAGGATAGCTACAGTCCAATCTTATAGTGAAATCCTTGATAATTCTTAAAGAATGGTGATAAGAATTTGTTTCAAATGCATTTGTTTTTACTGTGCATAGATGCAAGGTCCCTTATAGATCGTAAGCAACCGTACTGCTGTAAATAAAATAAAACAGAATAGAGGGGCGCCTCATGTGTAGTATCATCTATTAAGCAACAACGAGTAACATATCTGAAGCCAAATGGGTACTCACAGATTTGGAAAGCACACTTATGTGCTGGTAGGGGCAGGCTGTAGAATTATATAGGTGTAACAGCTCACCCACTGGAAGGCACTCTTGGCGTAAGTTAAAGGTGCTACAAGGGAGACAAGAAATACGGGCACCACATGTGCAGACTATTAATGGTGCAACAAGAACAAATTCCTTAATATGGAGGGTACTCACATATTCCCAGAGCACACCAATGTGCTTGTAGAAGCAGGCTGCAGATTGGAGTAGGTGTGGCAGCTCACCCAAACTAGAGGTATCTTGTTAGTGGTAATGCTGTTGAATGATAGTCCCAGTGTATTCTCTCAGGTGCTGAGCTGGTCTCTCATAGGTAGACAAAGGCAGATAGTGGGTAGAAAAAATCCACTCAAAGGATAACATAATTTATGTAAGAACTTACCTGATAAATTAATTTCTTTCATATTAGCAAGAGTCCATGAGCTAGTGACGTATGGGATATACATTCCTACCAGGAGGGGCAAAGTTTCCCAAACCTCAAAATGCCTATAAATACACCCCTCACCACACAGTTTAACGCATAGCCAAGAAGTGGGGTGATAAGACAAAAGTGCGAAAGCATAAAAATAAGGAATTGGAATAATTGTGCTTTATAAAAAAAAAAAATCATAACCACCACAAAAAAGGGTGGGCCTCATGGACTCTTGCTAATATGAAAGAAATCAATTTATCAGGTAAGTTCTTACATAAATTATGTTTTCTTTCTCTTGTTAAGTGTAGTCAGTCCACGGGTCATCCATTACTTATGGGATTATATCTCTTCCCCAACAAGAAGTTGCAAGAGGATCACCCAAGCAGAGCTGCTATATAGCTCCTCCCCTCACATGTCATATCCAGTCATTCTCTTGCAACCTAACTAAAGATAGGTCGTTGTGAGAGGTCTGTGGTGTTTTTAAACTTAGTTTATTTCTTCAATCAAAAGTTTGTTATTTTAAATGGCACCGGAGTGTGCTGTTTGTTTCTCAGGCAGCATTAGAAGAAGAATCTGCCTGCGTTTTCTATGATCTTAGCAGACGTAACTAAGATCCACTGGCTGTTCTCGCACATTCTGAGGAGTGAGGTAACTTCAGAAAAGGGGAATAGCATGCAGGGCCCCCCTGCAAATGAGGTATGTGCAGTAAATTATTTTTCTAAGCAATGGAATTGACTGAGAAATTACTGCTGATACCAATGTAATGTAAGTTCAGCCTTAAATGCAGTGGTAGTGACTGGTATTAGGCTGAGGAGTGTGTGTACACTGAAGTATTTTTCTAGGGAATGGAATTTGACTCAGAAAATACTGTTAATACTGAAGTAATGTGTGAGCCTTTACTGCAGTAAAAGCGACTGGTAGCAGGCTTATTAATAACACTTCATAACTTTTAAAATGTATGTTCAAAACGTTTACTGGCATGTTAATCGTTTTTTGTGAGGTACTTGGTGATAAAACTTATTGGGGCATGATTTTTACCACATGGCTAACTTTTGTTTCTGCATAGAAACAGTTAACTGAGCTTCCCCACTGTTGTAATATGAGTGGGAGGGGCCTATTTTAGCGCTTTTTTGCGCAGTAAAAATTCAGTCACAATCTTCCTACTTCATCCTCCATGATCCAGGACATCTCTAGAGAGCTCAGGGGTTTTCAAAATTAATTTTGAGGGAGGTAATCAGTCACAGCAGACCTGTGACAGTGTGTTTGACTGTGATAAAAACGTTAATTATTAAATTGTTATCCGTTTTTGGGTATTAAGGGGTTAATCATCCATTTGCTGGTGGGTGCAATCCTTTGCTAACTTAATACATTTACTGTGAAAATGTGGTTGCTATAACTAATTTGGTTCATTGTTATTTCAACTGTGACAGCTTTTTGTGCTTCTTAAAGGCACAGTAGCGTTTTTTATATTGCTTGTAAATTTATTTGAAAAGTATTTTCCAAGCTTGCTAGTCTCATTGCTAGTCTGTTTAAACATGTCTGACACAGATGAATCTGTTTGTTACTATGTATGAAGGCCAATGTGGAGCCCCATAGAAGGTTGTGTACTAAATGCATTGATGTAACTTTAAATAAAAGTCAGTCTTTACATGCAAAGAAATTATCACCAGACAACGAGGGGGAAGTTATGCCGACTAACTCTCCTCACGTGTCAGTACCTTCGCCTCCCGCTCAGGATGTGCGTTATTTTGTGGCGCCAAGTACATCAGGGAGGCCCTTACAAATCACTTTGCAAGACATGGCTACTGTTAAGACAGAAGTATTATCTAAATTGCCAGAATTAAGAGGCAAGCATGATAGCTCTGGGTTAAGGACAGAGCGCGCTGATGATGTGAGAGCCATGTCCGATACTGCGTCACAATTTGCAGAACATGAAGACGGAGAGCTTCATTCTGTGGGTGACGGATCTGATCCAGGGAGACTGGATTCAGAGATTTCTAATTTTAAATTTAAGCTTGAGAACCTCCGCATATTGCTAGGGGAGGTATTAGCGGCTCTGAATGATTGTAACACGGTTGCAATTCCAGAAAAATTATGTAGGTTGGATAGATACTATGCGGTACCGGTGTGTACTGACGTGTTTCCTATACCTAAAAGGCTTACAGAGATTATTAGCAAGGAGTGGGATAGACCCGGTGTGCCTTTTTCCCCTCCTCCCATATTTAGGAAAATGTTTCCTATAGACCCCACCACACGAGACTTATGGCAGACGGTCCCTAAGGTGGAGGGAGCGGTTTCTACTTTAGCTAAGCGTACCACTATTCCGGTGGAGGATAGTTGTGCCTTTTCAGATCCAATGGATAAAAAATTAGAAGGTTACCTTAAGAAAATGTTTGTTCAACAAGGTTTTATCTTACAGCCCCTTGCATGCATTGCGCCTGTCACTGCTGCGGCGGCATTCTGGTTTGAGTCTCTGGAAGAGGCCATTCGCACAGCTCCATTGGATGAAATTATGAACAAGCTTAAAGCACTTAAGCTAGCTAACGCATTTGTTTCTGATGCCGTCGTACATTTAACCAAACTTACGGCTAAGAACTCCGGATTCGCCATCCAAGCGCACAGAGCGCTATGGCTTAAATCCTGGTCAGCTGACGTGACTTCTAAATCTAAATTGCTTAATATTCCTTTCAAAGGGCAGACCTTATTCGGGCCCGGCTTGAAAGAAATTATCGCTGACATTACGGGAGGTAAGGGCCATGCTCTACCTCAGGACAGGGCCAAATCAAAGGCCAAACAGTCTAATTTTCGTGCCTTTCATAACCTCAAGGCAGGAGCAGCATCAACTTCCTCCTCTCCAAAACAGGAAGGAGCTGTTGCTCGTTACAGACAGGGCTGGAAAACTAACCAGTCCTGGAACAAGGGCAAGCAGGCCAGAAAACCTGCTGCTGCCCCTAAGACAGCATGAAGAGAGGGCCCCCTATCCGGAAAAGGATCTAGTGGGGGGCAGACTTTCTCTCTTCGCCCAGGCTTGGGCAAGAGATGTCCAGGATCCCTGGGCGTTGGAGATCATATCTCTGGGATATCTTCTGGACTTCAAAGCTTCTCCTCCACAAGGGAGATTTCATCTTTCAAGGTTATCAGCAAACCAAATAAAGAAAGAGGCGTTTCTACGCTGTGTACAAGACCTCTTACTAATGGGGGTGATCCACCCAGTTCCGCGGACGGAACACGGGCAGGGATTCTATTCAAATCTGTTTGTGGTTCCCAAGAAAGAGGGAACCTTCAGACCAATCTTGGACTTAAAAATCCTAAACAAATTCCTAAGAGTTCCATCATTCAAAATGGAAACTATTCGAACCATCCTACCCATGATCCAAGAGGGTCAGTACATGACCACTGTGGACTTAAAGGATGCCTACCTTCACATACCGATTCACAAGGATCATTATCGGTACCTAAGATTTGCCTTCCTAGACAGGCATTACCAGTTTGTAGCTCTTCCCTTCGGGTTAGCTACGGCTCCAAGAATCTTTACAAAAGTTCTGGGCTCACTTCTGGCGGAACTAAGACCGCGAGGCATAGCGGTGGCTCCGTACCTAGACGACATTCTGATACAAGCGTCAAGTTTTCAAACTGCCAAGTCTCATACAGAGATAGTTCTGGCATTTCTGAGGTCGCATGGGTGGAAGGTGAACGTGGAAAAGAGTTCTCTATTACCACTCACAAGGGTTCCCTTCCTAGGGACTCTTATAGATTCTGTAGAGATGAAAATTTACCTGACGGAGGCCAGGTTATCAAAACTTCTAAATTCTTGCCGTGCCCTTCATTCCATTCCACACCCATCAGTAGCTCAGTGCATGGAAGTAATCGGCTTAATGGTAGCGGCAATGGACATAGTACCATTTGCGCGACTGCATCTCAGACCGCTGCAATTGTGCATGCTAAGTCAGTGGAATGGGGATTATTCAGATTTGTCCCCTCTACTAAATCTGGACCAAGAGACCAGAGATTATCTTCCATGGTGGCTTTCTCGGCCCCACCTGTCCAAGGGGATGACCTTTCGCAGGCCAGATTGGACGATTGTAACAACAGACGCCAGCCTTCTAGGTTGGGGCGCAGTCTGGAATTCCCTGAAGGCTCAGGGATCATGGACTCAGGAGGAGAAACTCCTCCCAATAAATATTCTGGAGTTAAGAGCAATATTCAATGCTCTTCTAGCTTGGCCTCAGTTAGCAACTCTGAGGTTCATCAGATTTCAGTCGGACAACATCACGACTGTGGCTTACATCAATCATCAAGGGGGAACCAGGAGTTCCCTAGCGATGTTGGAAGTCTCAAAGATAATTCGCTGGGCAGAGTCTCACTCTTGCCACCTGTCAGCAATCTACATCCCAGGCGTGGAGAACTGGGAGGCGGATTTTCTAAGTCGCCAGACTTTTCATCCGGGGGAGTGGGAACTTCATCCGGAGGTCTTCGCTCAACTGATTCATCGTTGGGGCAAACCAGATCTGGATCTCATGGCGTCTCGCCAGAACGCCAAGCTTCCTTGCTACGGATCCAGGTCCAGGGACCCGGGAGCGGTGTTGATAGATGCTCTGACAGCCCCTTGGGTTTTCAACATGGCTTATGTGTTTCCACCATTTCCGATGCTTCCTCGACTGATTGCCAAGATCAAACAGGAGAGAGCATCAGTGATTCTGATAGCGCCTGCGTGGCCACGCAGGACCTGGTATGCAGACCTAGTGGACATGTCGTCCTGTCCACCATGGTCTCTGCCTCTGAGGCAGGACCTTCTAATTCAGGGTCCTTTCAACCATCCAAATCTAATTTCTCTGAGGCTGACTGCATGGAGATTGAACGCTTGATTCTATCAAAGCGTGGCTTCTCGGAGTCGGTTATTGATACCTTAATACAGGCTAGGAAACCTGTTCCCAGAAGAATTTACCATAAGATATGGCGTAAATATTTGTATTGGTGCGAATCCAAGAGTTACTCATGGAGTAAGGTTAGGATTCCTAGGATATTGTCTTTTCTACAAGAGGGTTTAGAAAAGGGCTTATCCGCTAGTTTGTTAAAAGGACAGATTTCTGCTCGGTCTATTCTTCTACACAAGCGTCTGGCAGAAATTCCAGACGTTCAGGCTTTTTGTCAGGCTTTGGCTAGGATTAAGCCTGTATTTAAGACTGTTGCTCCGCCGTGGAGCTTAAACTTAGTTCTTAACGTCCTGCAAGGCGTTCCATTTGAACCCCTTCATTCCATTGATATTAAGCTGTTATCTTGGAAAGTTCTGTTTTTGATGGCTATTTCCTCGGCTCGAAGAGTCTCTGAGTTATCTGCCTTACATTGTGATTCTCCTTATCTGATTTTTCATTCAGATAAGGTAGTTCTGCGTACTAAACCTGGGTTCTTACCTAAGGTAGTTTCTAACAGGAATATCAATCAAGAGATTGTTGTTCCATCATTGTGTCCTAACCCTTCTTCAAAGAAGGAACGACTTTTGCATAATCTGGACTTAGTCCGTGCCCTGAAGTTCTATTTGCAGGCAACTAAAGATTTTCGTCAAACTTCTTCACTGTTTGTCAGTTACTCTGGACAGAGGAGAGGTCAAAAGGCTTCGGCTACCTCTCTCTCTTTTTGGCTTCGTAGCATAATACGTTTAGCCTATGAGACTGCTGGACAGCAGCCTCCTGAAAGAATTACAGCTCACTCTACTAGAGCTGTGGCTTCCACCTGGGCCTTTAAAAATTAGGCTTCTGTTGAACAGATTTGCAAGGCTGCGACTTGGTCTTCACTTCACACTTTTTCAAAGTTTTACAAATTTGACACTTTTGCTTCTTCGGAGGCTATTTTTTGGAGAAAGGTACTTCAGGCAGTGGTTCCCTCCGTTTAAAGTTCCTGCCTTGTCCCTCCCTTCATCCGTGTACTTTAGCTTTGGTATTAGTATCCCATAAGTAATGGATGACCCGTGGACTGACTACACTTAACAAGAGAAAACATAATTTATGCTTACCTGATAAATTTATTTCTCATGTAGTGTAGTCAGTCCACGGCCCGCCCTGTCTTTTAAGGCAGATCTAAATTTTTAATTAAACTCCAGTCACCACTGCACCCTGTGGTTTCTCCTTTCTCGTCTTGTTTCGGTCGAATGACTGGATATGACATGTGAGGGGAGGAGCTATATAGCAGCTCTGCTTGGGTGATCCTCTTGCAACTTCCTGTTGGGGAAGAGATATAATCCCATAAGTAATGGATGACCCGTGGACTGACTACACTACAAGAGAAATAAATTTATCAGGTAAGCATAAATTATGTTTTCATGTAATTAGCAAGAGTCCATGAGCTAGTGACGTATGGGATAATGAATACCCAAGATGTGGATCTTCCACGCAAGAGTCACTAGAGAGGGAGGGATACAATAAAGACAGCCAATTCCGCTGAAAATAATCCACACCCAAAATAAAGTTTAAATCTTATAATGAAAAAAACTGAAATGATAAGCAGAAGAATCAAACTGAAACAGCTGCCTGAAGTACTTTTCTACCAAAAACTGCTTCAGAAGAAGAAAACACATCAAAATGGTAGAATTTAGTAAAAGTATGCAAAGAAGACTAAGTTGCTGCTTTGCAAATCTGATCAACCGAAGCTTCATTCCTAAACGCCCAGGAAGTAGAAAATGACCTAGTAGAATGAGCTGTAATCCTTTGAGGCAGAGTTTTACCCGACTCGACATAAGCATGATGAATTAAAGATTTCAATCAAGACGCCAAAGAAATGGCAGAGGCCTTCTGACCTTTCCTAGAACCGGAAAAGATAACAAATAGACTAGAAGTCTTTCGGAAATTTTTAGTAGCTTCAACATAATATTTCAAAGCTCTAACTACATCCAAAGAATGCAACGATCTTTCCTTAGAATTCTTAGGATTAGGACACAATGAAGGAACCACAATTTCTCTACTAATGTTGTTAGAATTCACAACCTTAGGCAAAAATTTAAAAGAAGTTCGCAACACCGCCTTATCCTGATGAAAAATCAGAAAAGGAGACTCACAAGAAAGAGCAGATAAATCAGAAACTCTTCTAGCAGAAGAGATGGCCAAAAGAAACAAAACTTTCCAAGAAAGTAATTTAATGTCCAGCGAATGCATAGGTTCAAACGGAGGAGCTTGAAGAGCCCCCAGAACCAAATTCAAACTCCAAGGAGGAGAAATTGACTTAATGACAGGTTTTATACGAACTAAAGCTTGTATAAAACAATGAATATCAGGAAGACTAGCAATCTTTCTGTGAAAAAGAACAGAAAGAGCAGAGATTTGTCCTTTCAAGGAACTTGCAGACAAACCTTTATCCAAACCATCCTGAAGAAACTGTAAAATTCTAGGAATTCTAAAAGAATGCCAAGAAAAATGATGAGAAAAATACCAAGAAATGTAAATCTTCCAGACTCGATAATATATCTTCCTAGATACAGATTTACGAGCCTGTAACATAGTATTAATCAGAGAGTCAGAGAAACCTCTATGACTGAGAATCAAGCGTTCAATCTCCATACCTTCAAATTTAAGGATTTGAGATCCTGATGGAAAAAAGGACCTTGTGATAGAAGGTCTGGTCTTAACTGAAGAGTCCACGGTTGGCAAGTGGCCATCCGGACAAGATCCGCATACCAAAACCTGTGAGACCATGCTGGAGCCACCAGCAGAACAAACGAGCACTCCTTTAGAATCTTGGAAGAAGAACTAGAGGCAGAAAGATATAGGCAGGATGATACTTCCAAGGAAGTGACAATGCATCCACTGCCTCCGCCTGAGGATCCCTGGATCTGGACAGATACCTGGGAAGCTTCTTGTTTAGATGAGAAACAATCAGATCTATTTCTGGAAGTCCCCACATTTGAACAATCTGAAGAAATACCTCTGGGTGAAGAGACCATTCGCCCGGATGTAACGTTTGGCGACTGAGAAAATCCGCTTCCCAATTGTCTATACCTGGGATATGAACCGAAGAAATTAGACAGGAGCTGGATTCCGCCCATACCAGAATTCGAGATACTTCTTTCATAGCCAGAGGACTGTGAGTCCCTCCTTGATGATTGACATATGCCACAGTTGTGACATTGTCCGTCTGAAAACAAATGAACGACTCTCTCTTTAGAAGAGGCCATGACTGAAGAGCTCTGAAAATTGCACGGAGTTCCAAAATATTGATTGGTAATCTCACCTTCTGCGATTCCCAAACCCCTTGTGCTGTCAGAGACCCCCAAACAGCTCCCCAACCTGTCAGACTTGCATCTGTTGAAATCACAGTCCAGGTTGGAAGAACAAAAGAAGCCCCCTGAACTAAACGATGGTGGTCTGTCCACCACGTCAGAGTGTGTCGTACAATCGGTTTTAAAGATATTAATTGAGATATCTTTGTATAATCCCTGCACCACTGGTTCAGCATACAGAGCTGAAGAGGTCGCATGTGAAAACGAGCAAAGGGGACCGCATCCAATGCAGCAGTCATAAGACCTAGAATTTCCATGCATAAGGCTACCGAAGGGAAAGATTGAGACTGAAGGTTTCGACAAGCTGAAACCAATTTCAGACGTCTCTTGTCCATCAGAGACAGAGTCAAGGACACTGAATCTATCAGGAAACCTTAAAAGGTTACCCTTGTCTGAGGAATCAACAAACTTTTTGGTAAATTGATCCTCCAACCATGTTCTAGAAGAAACAACACTCATAAAAGACTGGAAAGGTTCTTTCTAGTGAAAATGAGCAAAGGGAATTGAATCCAATGCTGTGGCCATAAGACCTAAAACTTCTATGCATAAATAGCAACTGAAGGAAATAATAGAGACTAAAGGTACCAACAGACGGAACCAAATAGAATTATCCCTTGTCTGATAGAGACAAAGACAGTGACACAAACTATCTGGAAACCTAAAAAAGGTGACCCTTGTGAGAGGAATCAAGAGTTTTCGAAAAAAAGATCCTCTAACTATGTCCTGAAGAGCAAGTGAATCATATGAGATTCCGCATCCTCAGAAAATAATCTGAATGAAAACAGAAAAATGAAAAATATGCATTTATTGTATCTAATGAAAACAAATAATGCTATCAATGACCATAAAAAGGCAAAATAGTTTGAATAAAACTCTAAACCCGGTTCCTAAAAAAGGAACTGGAAGAAATACCCCAGAAGATTCCAGGTCTGAGCAGCGCTTGAACCCCATGGGTGCCCAGCCATGCTTCAACAGTACCCAAAATATATAGGACAGAAACACACTTAAAGAAAGTGTTAGCCTTACTGGAATAAAATCAAAGAAATTTGGACAAAATAAAACCAAATAAATTTCAAAGAAGTCTTAACCTGCCCCTTACCAGCCAAGCTGGAATACGGCATGTACATCGCAATATTAGGGAGCTGATTTCGAACCCCAATTATAAACATGTTACTTGGGAAAGAACTCAGGAATTCGTTCCTTAATAAGAACAACCAAACTAGTATAAGCTTAAAGTTTTAGTCTTAGAACTCAAACTTGAAGCCCAGAGTAACAGTTAAGAATTGAATCAAATTATAAAACAAATAATTGATTATCTTAGAACAAAAGAAATATGGATTTTTTTTATTTTTTTTTAAATCACAAAATTCTTCTAGCTAAAATAGCTAAAGACATAGATAAACCCTCATTTGCGAAAATATTCAATAAAATGAAGACACAAATGAAATTATTAGCATGATAGTCCAGTTTAAAGGACCAGTCAATACAGTGGACTTGCATAATCAATAAATGCAAAACAACAAGACAAATGCAACAGCACCTAGTCTAGTAAATGTTGTCCCTTAACAATGCTAAAATAAATCATAATCTGATACTTGATCTTAAAGTAAACAGAAAAAATGAAGCAATTGCAATATCCAAATAAATCACAGGACCAAGAAAAGTACCTGAAACTAAATAATTTTCCATAAATAAGATACAACTATCTAAAGGAAAATAAATACTATTTTGCTATAGAAACAATAGCATAATTAGTAGAAGTAGAGATAGCCCCAATAAATTGGAGAACCCTCCAAATTGAATTTAACTGCTGGCAAAGAATATAGTTTAAAACCTTTGAAGAAGGAATAAAAGAAAATTCTCAGCCTATTCCATTCCCTAGAATGGGGAATTGGAAAGAAAACCTCTGAAAACACAGAAGAAATAAATAGGCAGAAATAGTGTCAGCTAGTCTTAAAGAACTAGTTACCTTAATATCCAAAATAATCAACACCTTTTCAACAAAGAACAAATGTACTTTAATAATAGAAAAATAATAAAAAAGTAGATTTGTCAGTGTCAATATCTGATGAAGAAAATTTCTGAAAGAGAAAAAACATCATCAGAGAAGGATAAATCAGTATGTTGTTGGTCATTTGAAACTTCAATAATTAAAAAAGAAGTGAAAAAGACCTAAAAATTTTATTAGAAGGCACAAAGTCAGACAAAGCCTTTAAAATAGAATCAGAAAAATATTTCTTATAAATCTTCTAAATATTTCTTGTACATAAGATGTAAGAATGGAAATATATAAAGCATAAATACTAATGGATTCTGCATGTAAAAGTATATCATAATAACTTATTACAAACCATAGCTAAAGATAAACATTTATAACATTTAAAATAAATGAACTTAGCTTTGGTAGAACTGAAACTCAGTTAAGCGTTTTTTCCAGAAGTGGCTTCTGATTCAGGGTCAATCTGAGACATCTTGCAATATGTAATAGAAAAAACAACATATAAAGCAAAAAAGATCAAATTCCTTAAATGACAGTTTCAGGAATGAGAAAAAATGCCAATGAACAAGCTTCTAGCAACCAGAAGCAATAAATAATGAGACTTAAATATTGTGGAGACAACAATGACGATCAAATTTTTTAGCGCCAAAAAAGCCGCCCACATTATTTGGCGCCTAAATGCTTTTGGCGCCAAAAATGGCGCCACATCCGGTAACGCCGACATTTTTTGGCGCAAAAACGTCAGGGATTTATCTCTTTTCATGCTGTACCTTTAAGAAAGTGAACTCACTAGCCCTATTTAAGGCTCCACCCAACAGAACTCATTGCTTGGTAATTTGTTGCTCAGTGACAAGCTGCTTCTGAAGAGACCTAGCCGTTTATACAACTCTGTATTTCACTTCATTGCTCTCTAAACTCACCCTGAGTTTCTGCCTGCTTGAATCAACCTGCAGATGCTCTTTTGTGCCTGAAGATTTTCACCGTTTATTCCAGTCAGAGACTTCTCTGTCTCTCTCCTATATTGAAGTTACTCCCTGCAGCGTGTGACGTCACGCCAGACATTCTCCCGCCGCGGTTCTCTGTCAGGCTCGCTGTGATACCGCTGGGACTGTTTGCTGTCTGGTAACAGTATTACTCTGCTCATTTGCCATCTCCTGTAATACTGGTCTGTATATATTGCATTGTATGAACTGTGTGTACTGCTGCAACTTCATTACACTCAAGCTTGCCATATTAACTGTGTAACTCTCACCTGCTGGGGATTCATATACGCTTCAGATGACAAATATGCACTAAACTATTTCTTCTAATTACTAACTTGCATACAAATAACTGTGACAAAGATTCATATTGCTACCAATTCTCATAAACGGACTTCCTAAGCATACTTCAGTCTTTATCACAATTAACCTTCATATCTGCTTGCAAATAACTGTTTGTATAACTTCAACTTTACCTGTTTCATGAGATTAACACAGCTTTCATTGAACAAGTTTGGAAATAACTAATATTCATTATCAAACTATGGTTTACATAATGCCCTCAGCTTGATTTATTCATTCAGATAACAAAGTACTGTGTGATTTCTGGTGTGTTTGCTAAAGCCTGCTGCATAAACTATTTTACACTGCTTGTGTGAGTGAATCAAGGCACCTGCAGTAATTAACTCTTTCACTACTGTTGAAGTTACATTCCTCTAAGAATTACTCTCCTTTTCTGCTGCTAGCAGTCATTGTTGCGTGAAGGTTCCGTTTTCACTCAGCTACCCTGCTGTAGTGACCCTCAGATCAATGAGCATATCAGGGTTCCCTTAAGTTCAATCTGTGGGAATCCGAGGTAAGGTGTGAGACTGAGTGGTCCTACATTAGCAGTAAGCTGTTAAAGTAGTGTTTTCTAAAAGAACTTAGCAAATCCTAACAAACGTAAAAAAAATGACGCAACTTCCGGCGACACGTATGACGCTGGAAATGACAAGAAAATTTTTGCGCCAAGAATGACGCAATAAAATGAAGCATTTTCAGCCCCCGCGAGCCTAACAGCCCACAGGAAAAAAGTCAAATTTTAAGGTAAGAAAAAATTGATTTATTCATATGCATTATCCCAAATATGACTGTCTGAAATAAGGAACGTTGAACATCCTGAATCAAGGCAAATAAATGTTTAAACACATATATTTAGAACTTTATATAAAAGTGCCCAACCATAGCTTAGAGAGTGTCACAGAAAATAAGACTTACTTACCCCAGGACACTCATCTACATGTAGTAGAAAGCCAAACCAGTACTGAAACGAGAATCAGTAGAGGTAATGGTATATATAAGAGTATATCGTTGATCTGAAAAGGGAGGTAAGAGATGAATCTCTACGACCGATAACAGAGAACCTATGAAATAGACCCCGTAGAAGGAGATCATTGAATTCAAATAGGCAATACTCTCTTCACATCCCTCTGACATTCACTGCACGCTGAGAGGAAAACCGGGCACCAACCTGTTGCAGAGCGCATATCAACGTAGAATCTAGCACAAACTTACTTCACCACCTCCATAGGAGGCAAAGTTTGTAAAACTGAATTGTGGGTGTGGTAAGGGGTGTATTTATAGGCATTTTGAGGTTTGGGAAACTTTGCCCCTCCTGGTAGGAATGTATATCCCATACGTCACTAGCTCATGGACCCTTGCTAATTACATGAAAGAAATAAAATGTATCCAAATTTATTAAAAGAAGCATTAAAGTTTAAAAACAACAGCACAATGGTTTCTGATATCAGTGGATGACAGGGTGTCCAATGATCACCCAATAATGCAACGCGTTTCTCGGTTCACAGACCGTTTCATCAGGCATCAAAAATTAATAATAAATAATGCTACCCAACACTGCCTTATATACCTCACTAACAAACAGAACAAACCACCTCCCTTTAGTGGAGATTAATTAATATGGTACACCTGTATGGGTAAGTCCAACTCTCTAACCTAAAGGTGGAATGTTGCTCTTATCTCTATATACAATAACCTTTGTTTGCATTTACTGATATATTCTCTGTGGTACAATCATCTTACAAAAAACACTTCATACACTGTTTATTTATATAAACTCCAAACTGGTTGGCGTGTATGTTGTTAACCTTGCTGGGATAGGTGTTCACTCCCCCCCACCCCTTTTGTTTATACACATTCAAAGGTGGTTTAACCCTTCCATGTTTTTTTTTTTTTTTTTGGGGGGGGGGGAATGTATGTGTAACCTACGTGATGAAAAGTTATATGTAAGTTCATGTCAATTTCAATGATCGCTTAGATTTACTTGGTCGGATCTGCTAATGGCATATAGATCTGTGTAATCTTTATTTGGTTATAAAACCGTGTATATCGTACAAAAGTTCTATGTTGCTGTTTACTAGAACGTGAATACTCCTATTCTATTGGTTCATATCCATGCTGTTTTGTGGATAGTAATTGCATGACGTGGAGGTTGGTTGCCACCACCCCCTTTTTTTTAAAAGCCAATAGTTGCTCAAATTGTCATTTGACAGGGTGCCGTCTATGATAGACGCCCCCTGAGTCACTAAGATTTGACAGTTTATGAACTGCTTCAATGCCGTCTCACCGGTCCGGTGACCGAAAGTAACAGACAAAATAGTATTCTCACTCTCTAACCACAGTAACCGGAAGACTGCTTTATAGAATTATAGGGATCATCAGCCCTGGCGCCGTAGTTACGGAGACATCAGACTTACTAACTAAATTGCTTAACCTATTGTGGCCAGAGTCTTTTTTGATCTTTTTTTTGAAGTTTTGTATGTTTGTCTGATTTAAATACCGCGAATAGAAGCTATTTACATTTTTTCTCAAAAGTGGGTGTGTGACACTACACCAATCACACTCTCTCAACGGATTTGTTGGTGATTGGCTGAAGTGTCAATATGTACTTAGCAATTGTTGCGGTGCTCGCAACAGTGTCACTCGAGCTCTGCATTGTTGGATATATTTGTATTGTTTTTGTGGGACAGAAATAAATGGTTTTCTTTTTTCCTCTCACTCTAAGTGAGTTCCAATATTATACCCATTTCTTGAACAGTTGTGTAATAGTCCTAAACTAAATGCCTTGTGTTTTAACTGCACGGCATTTAATCCATTTTCTGGCTTATCACCTGTCACAGTCTTTCTATAGTGCGTGTCCCTTATAGATCGTAAGCAAACGTACTGCTGTAAAGGCTGAGATTTCTTAGTCACGTGACTACTAGATGTCCAATCCAGATCACTCAATCACGGGAGGTAAGTTTCTTTCAAAGTCGTCTTGTTATATACAGATATCAGATGTGTGAGAGCGGTTATCCTCCATATGTCTGTATAGTGAAGTACACTCGCAGGGAAGCACTCTCGCAGGGAAGCAATCTCGCAGTTTAGTAGTCTCGCAGCTTTTCAGTGTGGCTCCTTTACTTCTCACTGTTGTAACATCATAACCATCTAAGGAAAGCGTAGTTAAGCTATGAGGAGAAGCATGTGTGCCCTATATTCAGACGCGCTACAACAGGGTATTAAGAATAGAGTTAATATTCGTTAAGTACAAAGTCAAACTTGCGCCTGTCCAGCTCCTGTAGCAGATTGATAAAGGCAGGTAAATGCTGCTGAAACGCTTAGATTTTGATCACTAACCCACCACAGGCATATCTGCTATAGTAGCTGGACAGGCGCAAGTTATACTTTGTACTTAACGAATATTAACTCTATGCTTAATACCCTGTCGTAGCGTCTGAATATAGCAGACATATACTCTATGCTTAATACCCTGTCGTAGCGCGTCTGAATATAGCACACATATACTCTATGCTTAATACCCTGTCGTAGCGCGTCTGAATATAGCACACATATACTCTATGCTTAATACCCTGTCGTAGCGCGTCTGAATATAGCACACATATACTCTATGCTTAATACCCTGTCGTAGCGCGTCTGAATATAGCACACATATGCTTCTCCTCATAGCTTTACTACGCTTTCCTTAGATGGTTATGATGTTACAACAGTGAGCAGTAAACGAGGCACAGATCCACTGGAAAGCTGAAATCACCTGCGAGACTACTTTACTGCGAGTGTACTTCACTATACAGACATACGGAGGATAACCGCTCTCACACATCTGATATCTGTATCTAACAAGACGACTTTGAAAGAAAATAACCTCCCGTGATTGAGCGATCTGGATTGGAGATCTAGTAGTCACATGACTAAGAAATCTCAGCCTTTACAGCAGTACGGTCGCTCACGATCTATAAGGGACTTTAGAGCTATGCACAGTAAAAACAAATGCATTTTAAACAAATTCCTATCACCATTTCTTAAAGAGATGGTTAGATCAGACATTTTTTCATCATTACTTAAAAATTGATTGTATATATAAAATATTTCTAAATACCTTGCGCTGCACTTTCGTTGCTGGTCCAGCAGCTATCCCGTTGTTAAAATATTCCAATTTTCAAATCCCGCCGTCGAAGCTAGTTTGCATTAGCCAATCACGGTGGGCAACCTGAGTTCTGCATTTACTTCTGTTCCAGGTATGTTGTGTTAAGCCAACGCATGCGCTGTGGATTCCATCTATTTAACGCATGTGCATTATAATTATTAGGATATCTCCTACGTAAGGGTTGTTATGGTCATGTGACTACAGTCATTCCATTTAGGTGATCGATGCGCTTCATCATCTCAGGCGATCCAAGGAATACTCGTTAAGGAATCTCCCTTAGTGAAACGAGCATTTTTTTTTGTATATAAATCCAAAAGGTACAGCATGCAACAATCACCCCTTGGAAAACGGGCACTTTTCGATTTATATTATCATTTTCTAGAAAACAGTTTCCCTAATGTTATTTTTTTTAATTAAGTTTTTAAAAAAAAAAAAAAAAAAAAACACCTAAAAATACCATCACAAATTATTTGCAGCATTACCGTAACAAAGATGATGAAAAAAACACACTCGTTGAAAACGGCACCTTCAATTACATTTTTTTTCTTATGAAAGGCTGTTTCCTACGTGTGCAAAACGACGCAAAACACTGGCTTCAATAGAAATAATAACACATCGGTGGTTAAGATTGATAGGATCGTTTGCCGAGATAGTGAGAACTAGTAAATAAAATATGATTTGCGCATGCTTTTAGATCCGAAGAAGACGGGGCAAAAATCTTCAGAATTCATTTTGCGTATGCGTGAAAACAGGGAGAACAATACGCAGGCGTCAAAATATTTAAATCTTGGACGATAATTTCTGCGCAAAGGATTGCATTCAAGAACGCCCTTTCTAGCGGGACGTTCATGTGACGTCACTATTGAAAATAAAATTTATATGTATAAGTTTATCGGAACTTCGTTTTTAATGAACGGTAAGTGTAATGTATGACGATTACTATGTTTGATCTAAAAAAAAAAATTTTTTGAACAAACTTTACCAATCCTTTAAGAATTATCAAGGATTTCATTATAAGATTGGACTATAGATATCCTAATCACATCTATTAAATGGACATAACCTTTGCTCACGCACTATCAATGTGTTTAACAAACACTATTTTTTACATTTCAATATTCTTTAATATTTAGTAATTTTGTATATATAGTATTTTGCTGTTTTCAACGAACTAGGAATACTATTATTGTTTTTTAGATTGCTAACATATTTTAAATTAATATTTGTCTTTATATGTGTATTATATTTTCTGATGCCGGCATCTTGTGTATTTTTACAGCAAACGTATTCATATTAATTGTCTATTCACACCATATTTAGTCTCATATGAGCTGAATAAATTTGTCTTTTTACATACTTGATATTTTCACTCCTTTTTTATTTATTTTATCAGTTTTGGCTCAGTCTCTTGAGCGCTTGCCCTAACCCTATGCACTGATTCTGATCAGTTCACATTTAGATAGATTAGTGTGAACACTTGGGTATAGCATACTGATCAATTAGAGCTATCACACCACCCACAGTTTCT